>NC_058419.1:77326037-77333407 GCF_002201575.2 Neomonachus schauinslandi | reverse complement strand
CTCAGTAGAGAAATGTAAAGACTGATTTGAATTTTAAGCTAATGTGAAATCTTGGCAGAGAACGTTTTAATAAATAAATGCCTTAAGAGTAAAAAAAAGAAAATGAAATCTTGTCATTTGCAATGATATGGATGGGACTAGAGGCTATTTTGCTAAGCAAAATAAGTTAGTCAGAGAAAGACAAATACGGAATGATTTCACTCATGTGGAATTTAAGAAACAAAACAGGTGAACATAGGGGAAGAGAAGGAAAAATAAAACAAGATGAAAACAGAGAGGAAGACAAATCATAAGAGATTCTTAACTATCGGAGACAAACTGAGGGTTGCTGGAGGGCAGGTGGGTGGGTGGATGTGTTAACTGGGTGATGGGCATTAAGGAGGGCACTGGAAGTAGTGAGCACTCAGTGTTGTGTGCAACTGATGAATCACTAAAGTCTACCTCTGAAACTAATAATGCAGTATATGTTAATTTAAAAAAAAGGAATTATGCTAAATCTACTCTGCCTGTGCTATATAATGGAACAAAAATGCCTGAATGACAGCGGATCTATTCACAACTTGGTTTACTGAATATCTTAATCCACAGTTGAGATCCACTGCTCAGAAAAAAAAAAAAAAAATCCCTTCAAAATACTATCACTGCTCATTCACATGGCAACTGGTCACCCAAGAGCTCTGATGGAGAAGTACAAGATTAGTGTTTTCATCCTTGCTAACACAACATCCATTTTCTAGCCCATATATTTTTATTCTCACCTTTTATTATTTAATAAATACATTGTGTAAGGCTATAGCTGTCATAGGTACTGATTCCTCTGGTGGATGTGGGCAAAGTAAATTGAAAACCTTCTGGAAAGGATTCACCATTGTACCTGACATTAAAAACATTTGTAATTCATGGGAAGAGGTCAAAATATCAACATTAACAAGAGTTTGGAAGAAGTTGATTCCAACCCTCATGAGTGACTTTGAGGGGCTCAAGACTTCAGTGGAGGAAGTAACTGCAGATGTTTTGGAAATATCAAGAGAACAAAATTAAAAGTGGAGCCTGAAGATGTGGCTGAATTGCTGCAATCTCATGATAAAACTTTAAGAGATGAGGTATTTCTTCTTATGAATGAGCAAAGAAAGTGGTTTCCTGAGATAAAATATATACCTGGTGAAGATGTTGTGAAGATTGTTGAAATGAAAACAAATGATTTAGAATATTACATAAACTTAATTGATAAGCAGCAGCAAGGTTTGAGAGGACTGACTCCAAGTTTACTGTGGGTATAATGCTTTCAAACAGCATCACAAGCTAGAGAGGAATCATTCATGAAAGGAAGAGTCAATCAATGGGGCAAACCTCATTGCTGTCTTATTTTGAGAAATTTCCACAACCACCCAACCTTCAGCAACCACACCACCATGACCAGTCAGCAATCATCAGCATCAAGACAAGACCCTCCTCTACCAGCAAAACGATATGGACTTTCTGAAAGCTCAGGTGATGAATGAAATTTTTTAGCCATAAAATATATATTTTTTTTAAGATTTTATTTATTTGACAGAGAGAGACACAGCGAGAGAGGAAACACAAGCAGGGGGAGTGGGAGAGGGAGAAGCAGGCTTCCCACTGAGCAGGGAGCCTGATGCGGGGCTCGATCCCAGGACTCTGGGATCATGACCGAGCTGAAGGCAGACACTTAACGACTGAGCCACCCAGGCGCCCGCCATAAAATATTTTTAATTAGGGTACATATGTTTTTTATACACATAATGCTATTGCAAACCTAATAGACCACAGTATAGTGTCAACATAACTTTTATATTCACTTGGAAATAAAACCAAAAAAATGCATTTGTCTTTCTTTATTGTGATATTGGCTTTATTGTGGTGGCTTGGAATGGACCACACATTATCTTTGAGGTATGGCTGTACTAAAAATATCCCAAGATAAATTCATATAAGATTAAGGATAAGAATATTTAGGTGTGGTAGGATGTATAACAAAATGTTATTGACTGGAAAATTACATTTTTATAAATATACAAAATATATATAATTTTCATTTTTATTTTTTAATGCTTTTTCATTTTGTCTCGTCTATGATGATATCGAATACATTTACACTGAGAACAATTTAACAAAAGATAATATGTAGTCTGCACCTAAAGAAGTGTGCATAGGCTGGTTTTTGTTTTTGTTTCTTTTTTTTTAGAAAATTAATTTTTCATCAAAAACTAATGATGTATCGTATGGTGACTAACATAATATAATAAAATTAAAAACTACAAAAAAAAAGAAAATTATTTTTTTTGGCTGGTGCTACTAATCTGGCTTAGGTAGCCCTATGTAATTTGAAAAAGTAATACAGAAATTTTAAAACCATTAACTCTGAAAGGGTGGTGTTTTTTTTTTTTTTAAGATTTTATTTATTTGACAGAGAGAGAGGGAACACAAGCAGGGTGAGTAGGAGAGGGAGAAGCAGGCCTCCCGCGGAGCAGGGAGCCCGATGCGGGGCTCGATCCCAGGACTCTGGGATCATGACCCGAGCCGGAGGCAGACGCTTAACGACTGAGCCACCCAGGCTCCCTGAAAGGGTGGTGTGTTCTTATCGTTCTGTACTTTTTACTGTACTGAGATAAGATACCTATTTTGTTTCCTGTCAGTTAAAATTGTCCCTAGATATTTTGAATATTACAATTGACCTTTAAACAATATGTTTGAACTGTGCAGGTCCACTTATACGTGGATTTCTTTTGATAAATGCAGTGCGGTGTTGTGAATGTATTTTCTTTTGTTTTTCTTAATAATATTTGCTTTTCTCTAGCTTTAGTGTAAGAATACTCTATATAATACATATAACATACAAAATATTTGTTAATTGATTATTTTTATCATTGGTAAGTTTTCCCAGTCAACAGTAGACTATTAGTTAAGTTTTTGGGGAGTCAAAAGTTATACATAAACAGTTGCTTTTTTTTTTAAGATTTTATTTATTTATTTGACAGAGAGAGAGACAGCGTGAGAGGGAACACAAGCAGGGGGAGTGGGAGAGGGAGAAGCAGGCTTCCGGCTGAGCAGAGAGCCCAATGTGGGGCTCGATCCCAGGACCCTGGGGTCATGACCTGAGCCGAAGGCAGATGCTTAACGACTGAGCCACCCAGGCGTCCCCATAAACAGTTTTTGACTGTGTGGGGGCCTAGCACCGCTAACTCCCGTGTTGGTCAAGAATCAACTGTATATTTGTGCCTAGAGTGCATTAATTGAAATATGTTTAACACTTCTGTGAAGTACTAAATGCTAACTTAACTAGGAGAAAAAAAAAGCATAAGAGAGAACAAGCACATTCATAATATTAAGTCTTGATTGCATCAGTTACCAAAACTTTGTTTAAAGAATATTCTTACATCATTATAGCCATTAATTCCTAGGAATAACTGAAAATATTTTTAAAAACTTTTACACTTTGAATTTCATAAAGGGATGCATATTATCTTTTACCAATAAATTCCATCAAGGTATAACATTGCCTTAGTATGAAATGAGAATCTTATATGTTGGAAATACATGTGAGTTAAACTATGATTCTTAACTTACTAATTTTTTCTATTATGGCTATTAATTACTTGGTGTTTGGCTTTATCATATTTATCCACTTATCTCCATCAAGAGTTCTTCAAATTTTACCTATCTGATTTATTCTTGCTTGCTTTTCTAACCTCACTGCATTAATTGTTCTTCATTTTTTTTTTTTTTTTCTGATCACAGAAGCCTCCTAGGCTCTTCTCCTTCAAACATATCGAAATTTCTTTAGTTTTCTTGGCCCATGCTGTTTCCAAACCATTTTGTGACTGGAGTGTTAATAAATGATTTGGAACCATCAAGTTCCTTTGATATTTTAGTTTCAAATATGTTTACATAAACATAGCAAAGGAATAATCTTATATTTTAGCTTTTCCTTTGTAATATAAGTTTATTTGCTTAAGAAAATAAAATGAATTTTAAAATACTGAATTATATACAAACAACCCCATTTTGTTCAAAATTTATACTCAATATTTCAATCTTACCCATTTTTTTCCTTTGCTTTCTGCTATATGCCTTGTCTATGGAACTAAATGATAATGCCAACTCTTCCACTCATTTAAACAATTTTACACTATCGGTTGGATTGCATAACATATATTTTTACAAATATTTATAACATATTCTCTTTTTTGTCTAATTTGAACATATATATACTTTCCCAATATATTTATCTGTGTCCCTCTTCAATATCAATGGGTATCATTTTTTAAATTTTAGACTAGAGTCAGATATTTCAGCCTCTTTGTTACATCACATTCCTGTCACAAGGAAGCTGATTGCCTGATCCTAATGCTTTTTATTCTAATTTGTTCTTCAATTTACAGCAAGCAAGATGCCATGAAACATTTATTTTTTATACATTTTGTATCGTGTAATCTTTTTTTTAATTGAGGGAAAACATACATAACATAAAATTGACCATTTTAATCATTTTAAAGTGTACAATATAGTGGTACTTAGTACATTAAATTTGTTCTGCAACCATTTCAACTGTCTTGATCCAGAACATTTTGGTGAGCATAAAAGAGAACCTTTTACCCATTGAGCAGTCACTCCTTTTCTTCTCCCACAGCCCCTGGCAACCACTAATCTACTTTCTCTCTCCATGGGTTTTCCTATTTTGGACTTTTCATATGAATGGAATCATACATTCTGGGGCCTCTGTATCTGATTTCTTTCACTTGTAGTATTTTCAGAGTTTACCTACATTGTAGCTTGCATCACTATTTATTACTTTGCATATGTTAATAATTTTCCAATGTATTGATATGCCACATTTTGTTTATTAATTTATCCGGTGGTGGACATTTGGATTTTTTCCACCTTTGGTTGTTGGGTATTTGGGTGTTAACAATGTTGCTCTGAATATTCATGTACAAGTTTCTGATTGAACATCTCTTTTCAATTCTTTTCATTGCTGCAAATCTATAACAATTCCCCAGAGTTCTGACAACTTTGTTTCTCACAGTTTCTGCTTGTTTTTCAATGTTTCTTTTTGGCGCAAGAGCTAAAGTTACCAACCTGCCATTTTGGGCTTATGTAACTCAGCAATAACTATTGAATTAGTAGCTATTAAAATAATTTTAACTATCCTTGCTTTCCTAGAATACATCTCACTTGTTCAGAGAGTAGTAATTTTGAAATTCCACTGAATACTATTTGCTAATATTTTACTTTGAGAGTAATCATCGATTCTCATGAGTGAAATTGGTCTATAGCTTTCTTTTTGTTTTTGTCATTATATTTAGTTTCTGATATCAATGTTATAGTGAGTTTATAAAAATAATTTGGTAAATCTTCCAGTAACACTAAATGTTTAAATAGTATAAAAGTTATTAGTTTGGGGTGCCTGGGTGGCTCAGGTGGTTAAGTGTCTGCCTTCGGCTCAGGTCATGGTCCCAGGGTCCTGGGATCGAGCCCCGCATCAGGCTCCCTGCTGGGCGGGAAGCCTGCTTCTCCCTCTCCCACTCCCCCTGCTTGTGTTCCCTCTCTCACTGTGTCTCTCTCTGTCAGATAAATAAATAAAATCTTTAAAAAAAGTTATTAGTTTATGGGGTGCCTGGGTGGCTTAGTTGATTAAGCCTCTGACTCTTGATTTCAGCTCAGGTCAGGATTTCAGGGTCATGGGATCTAGCCCCACATCAGGCTCCACACTCAGTGGGAGTCTGCTTGAGGTACTCTCCCTCTTCCTCTGCCCCTCACCCTGCTTGTGCTCTCTCTCTAAAATAAATCTTTAAAAAAATTATTAGTTTACTGAGGATTTTAAATAATTCTCACATGAGAGCATTTGTACCTAGCACCTTTTTTCCCCCTAATTTTGTATTTAAATTCTAGTTAGTTAAAATACAGTGCAATGTTGGTTTCAGGAATAGAATTCAGTGATTCATCACTTACATACAACACCCAGTGCTCATCGCAATAAGTGTCCTCTTTAATAGCCATCACCCATCTAGCCCATCCCCCACCCACCTCCCTCCATCAACCCTCAGTTTGTTCTCTATCTTTAAGAATGTCTTATGCTTCATTTCCCTCTCTCCTTCCCCCTTCCCATATTTCAACTGTTTTGTTTCTTAAATTCCACATATGAGTGAGATCATATGGTATTTATCTTTCTCCGACTGACTTATTTCACTTAGCCTAATACACTCTAGTTCCATCCAACTCATTATAAATGGCAAGATTTCGGTTTTTGATGGCTGAGTAATATTATATATATATATATATATATATATATATATATAATGTATATATATATATTCATTCATCAGTTGATGGACATCTGGGCTCTCTCCATAGTTTAGCTATTATTGATAATACTGCTATAAACATCAGGGTGCATGTACCACTCCAAATCTATATTTTTGCATCCTTTGGGTAAATACCCAGTAGTGCAATTAGTGGATAATATGGTAGTTCTATATTCAAATTTTTGAAGAACCTCCATACTGGTTTTCACAATGACTGCACCAGTTTACATTCCCACCGATAGTACACAAGTATTCCTTTTTCTCCACATCCTTGACAAAACTTGTTTTTCATTTTAGCAATTCTGACAGATGTGAGGTGACATCTTATTGTGATATTGATTTGCATTTCCCTGATGATGACTTATATTAAGCATCTTTTCATGCGTCCACTGGCCATCTTCTTTGGAGAAATGGCTATTCAGGTCACGTGCTCATTTTGCAATTGGATTATTTGTTTCTTAGCTGTTGAGTTTTACTGGTTCTTTATGTGTTTTAGATACTAAACTTTTATCAGATATGTCATTACAAATAATTTCTCCCATTCGGTAGGTTGCATTTTAATTTTATTGACTATTTCTTTCACTATGCAGAAGCTTTTTGTTTTATTTTATTTTTCAAATTTTTACTTATATTCTAGTTAGTTAATGTATAGAGTAATATTGGTTTCAGGAGTAGAATTTGGTGATTTGTCATTACATATAACACTGAGTGCTCATCATAATAAGTGCCCTCCTTAATACTGATCACACATTTAGCCCATCCCCCAACCAACTCCCCCCATCAACCCTGTTTGTTCTCTATCTTTAAAAGGGTCTTGGGATGTCTGGGTGGCTCAGTCAGTTAAGCATCTGCCTTTGGCTTGGGTCATGATGCCAGGGTCCTGGATTTGAATCCCTCATTGAGCTCCTGGCTCAGCGGGGAGCCTGCTTCTTCCTCTGCCTGCCACTCCCCCTGCTTGTGCTCTCTCACTCTCTCTCTCTGATAAATAAGTACATAAATAAATAAATAAATAAATAAATAAATAAATAAATAAATAAATAAATA
>NC_058419.1:77323152-77326027 GCF_002201575.2 Neomonachus schauinslandi | reverse complement strand
ATAAATAAATAAATAAATAAATAAATAAATAAATAAATAAATAAATACAATCTTTTAAAGATAAAATAATAAGCGTCTTGGGGTGCCTGGGTGGCTCAGTTGGTTAAGCGACTGCCTTCGGCTCAGGTCATGATCCCGGAGTCCTGGGATTGAGTCCCACATCGGGCTCCCGGCTCGGCGGGGAGCCTGCTTCTCCCTCTGACCCTATCCCCTCTCATGCTGTTTCTCTCTCTCTCTCTCTCTCTCTCTCTCTCTCAAATAAATAAATAAATAAATAAAATCTTCAAAAAAAAATAAGCGTCTTATACTTTGTTTCCCTCTCTCTTTTTTCATTGTTTTTTCTCCCTCCCTTATGTTCATCTATTTTGTTTCTTAAATTCCACATATGAGTGAAATCATATGGTATTTGTCTTTGACTGACTTATTTCACTCAGCATAATGGACTCCAGTTCCATCCATATTGTTGCAAATGGCAAAATTTCATCCTTTTTGATGGCTGAGTAAAATTCCATTGTATATGTATACCACACCTTCTTTATCCACTCATCAGCCAGTGGACATTTAGGCTCTTTCTATTGTTTGGTTATTGTTGATAATGTTGCTAAAAACATCGAGGAGCATGTATCCGTTTGAAACTGTACTTTTGTATCCTTTGGATAAATACCTAGTAGTGCAATTACTGGGTTTTAGAGTAGTTCTATTGTGAACTTTTTGAGAAACCTCCATAGCGTTCTCTACAGTGGCTATCCAAGTTTTCATTCCCACCAACAGTTCAAGAAGGTTCCCATTTCTCTGCATCCACACAAACACCTGTTGTTCCTGGTGGTGTTAATGTTAGTCATTGTGACAGGCGTGAGGTGGTATCTCACTGTGGTGTTGATTCATATTTCCCTGATGTGAGTGATTATTGAATATTTCTTCACATGTCTGTTAGCCATCTGGATGTCTTCTTTGGAAAAGTGTCTATTCATGTGTCTATTCTACCCATTTCTTTCTTTTTTATTTGATTATTTCTGTTTTTATTTATTTTATTTTTTTATTTAAATTCAATTTAATTAACATATAGTTTATTATCAGTTTCAGGGGTAGAAATTACTGATTCATCAGTTGCATATAACACCCAGTGCTTATTACATCAAGTGCCCTCCTTAATGCCCATCACCCAGTTATCCCATCCCTCTACCCACCTCCCCTCCAACAACCCTCATTTTCTTTCCTAGAGTAGAGTCTCCTATGGTTTGCTTCCCTCTCCGTTTTCATTTTATTTTATTTTTACTTCCCTTCCCATGCGTTCATCTGTATTGTTTCATAAATTCCATATATGAGTGAAATCATAAGATATTTGTTGTTCTCTGATTGACTTATTTCGCTTATCATAATACCCTCTACTGCCATCCACATAGTGGCAAATAGCAAGACCTCATTCTTTTTGATGGCTGGGTAATATTCCATTGTATATATATTCCACATCTTCTCTATCCATTCATTCTGCCAAAGGACATCTGGGCTTATCCCACATTTTGGCTACTGTGGACATTGCTGCTATAAATATTGGGGTGCATGTGCCTCTTTGAATCACTATATTTGTATCCTATTAATAAATACCTAGTAATGCAATTGCTGGCTCATGGGGTAGTTCTATTTTTAACTTTTTGAGGAACCTCCGTACTGCTTTCCAAAGTGGCTGCACCTGTTTCCACTCCCACCAACAGTGTGACAGGGTTCCCCTTTATCTACACCCTTGCCAACATCTGTTGTTTCCTCAGTTATTAGATTTAGCCATTCTGACTGGTGTGAAGTAGTATCTCATTATGGTTTTGATTTATACTTCCCTGATGCTGAGTGAAATTGAACAGTTTTTCCTGTATCTGTTAGTCATATTCATCAGGCATATTGGGTTGTAATTCTCATTTTTGGTGGGGTATTCTGGTTTGGGGACCAAGGTAATGCTGGCCTCATAGAACGAGTTTGGTAGTTTTCCTTCCATTTCTATTTTTTTTTTTATTCTTATGTTAATCCCCATACATTACATCATTAGTTTTAGATGAAGTGTTCCATGATTCATTGTTTGTGCATAACACCCAGTGCTCCATGCAGAACGTGCCCTCCTCAGTACCCACCACCAGGCTAACCCATCCTCCCACCCCCCTCCCCTCTAGAACCCTGTTTGTTTTTCAGAGTCCATCGTCTCTCATGGTTCGTCTACCCCTCCGATTTCCCCCGCTTCATTCTTCCCCTCCCGCTACCTTCTTCTTCTTCTTTTTTTTTTTTCTTAACATATATTGCATTATTTGTTTCAGAGGTACAGATCTGAGATTCAACAGTCTTGCAAAATTCACAGCGCTTACCAGAGCACATACCCTCCCCAGTGTCTATCACCCAGTCACCCCATCCTTCCCACCCCACCCCCCACTCCAGCAACCCTCAGTTTGTTTCCTGAGATTAAGAATTCCTCATATCAGTGAGATCATATGATACATGTCTTTCTCTGTTTGACTTATTTCACTCAACATAATACCCTCCAGTTCCATCCACGTCGTTGCAAATGGCAAGATCTCGTTCCTTTTGATGGCTGCATAATATTCCATTGTATATATATACCAGATCTTCTTTATCCATTCATCTGTTGATGGACATCTTGGCTCTTTCCACAGTTTGGCTATTGTGGACATTGCTGCTATAAACATCGGGGTGCACGTACCCCTTCGGATCCCTACTTTTGTATCTTTGGGGTAAATACCCAGTAGTGCAATTGCTGGATCATATGGTAGCTCTATTTTCAACTTTTTGAGGAACCTCCATACTGTTTTCCAGAGTGGCTGCACCAGCTTGCATTCCCACCAACAGTGTAGGAGGGTTCCCCTTTCTCCGCATC
>NC_058419.1:77319253-77323139 GCF_002201575.2 Neomonachus schauinslandi | reverse complement strand
TCTGTTTGACTTATTTCACTCAACATAATACCCTCCAGTTCCATCCACGTCATTGCAAATAGCAAGATCTCATTCCTTTTGATGGCTGCATAATATTCCATTGTATATATATACCACATCTTCTTTATCCATTCATCTGTCGATGGACATCTTGGCTCTTTCCACAGTTTGGCTATTGTGGACATTGCTGCTATAAACATCGGGGTGCACGTACCCCTTCGGATCCCTACTTTTGTATCTTTGGGGTAAATACCCAGTAGTGCAATTGCTGGATCATATGGTAGCTCTATTTTCAACTTTTTGAGGAACCTCCATACAGTTTTCCAGAGTGGCTGCACCAGCTTGCATTCCCACCAACAGTGTAGGAGGGTTCCCCTTTCTCCGCATCCCCGCCAACATCTGTCGTTCCCTGACTCGTTAATTTTAGCCATTCTGACTGGTGTGAGGTGGTATCTCATTGAGGTTTTGATTTGGATTTCCCTGATGCCGAGCGATACTGAGCACTTTTTCATGTGTCTGTTGGCCATTTGGATGTCTTCTTTGGAAAAATGTCTTTTCATGTCTTCTGCCCATTTCTTGATTGGATTCTTTGTTCTTTGGGTGTTGAGTTTGATGAGTTCTTTATAGATTTTGGATACTAGCCCTTTATCTGATATGTCATTTGCAAATATCTTCTCCCATTCTGTTGGTTGTCTTTTGGTTTTGTTGACTGTTTCCTTTGCTTTGCAAAAGCTTTTTATCTTGATGAAGTCCCAAGAGTTCATTTTTGCCCTTGCCTCCCTTGCCTTTGGCGATGTTTCTAGGAAGAAGTTGCTTCGGCTGAGGTCAAAGAGGTTGCTGCCTGTGTTCTCCTTTAGGATTTTGATGGACTCTATTTTTTTTTTTTGAAACAGCTTCAGAACAATAGGTATTAGTTCTTTAAATGTTTGTTAGAATTCCCCTGGGAAGCCATCTGGTCCTGGACTATTGTTTGTTGGGATATTTTTGATTATTGCTTCAATTTCCTTGCTAGTTATGGGTCTCTTCAGGTTTTCTATTTCTTCCTGTTTCACTTTTGGTAGTTTTTATGTTTTTAGGAATGCATCCATTTCTTCTATATTGCCTAATATTTTGGCATATAAGTGCTCATAATATGTTCTTAAAATTGTTTGTATTTCCTTGGTGTTCGTAAGGATATGTCCACTTTCATTCATGATTTTATTATTTTGGGTCCTTTCTCCTTTCTCTCTCTTTTTACAAATTTTTTATTATGTTATGTTAGCCACCATTCAGTACATCATTCATTTTTGATGTAGTGTTCAATGATTCATTATTTGCATATAACGCCCAGTGCTCATTACATCACGTGCCCTCCTTAATACCCACCACCTGGCTACCCCATTCCCCGCCACACCCATTCCCAATGAAACCCTCAGATTGTTTGCAGGAGTCCATAGTCTCTCATGGTTGGTCTCCCCCTCTGATTCCCCACCCTTCAGCTTTCCCTTCCTTCTCCTAATGTCCTCCATGCTAATCCTTATATTCCACATATGAGTGAAACCGTATGATAATTGTCTTTCTCTGCTTGACTTATTTCGCATAGCATAATACCCTCCATTTCCATTCATGTCAGTGCAAATGGTGGGTATTCATCCTTTCTGATGGCCGAGTAATAGTCCAATGTATATATGGACAACATCTTCTTTATCCACTCATCTGTTGAAGGGAATCTCAGCTCCTTCCACAGTTTGGCTATTGTGGACATAGCTGCTATGAACATTAGCATGCATGTGACCCTTCTTTTCATTACATTTGTATCGTTGGGGTAAATACGTACCCAGCAGTAGTGCCATTGCTGGGTCATAGGGTAGCTCTATTTTTAACTTTTTAGAGCAACCACCATACTGTTTTCTGAAGTGGCTGTACCAGATAGCATTCCCACTAAAAGTGTAAGAGGTTCCCCTTTCTCCCACACCCTTGCCAATATTTCTTTTTTCGTGTCCTGTTAAATTTTGCCATTCTGACTAGTGTAAGTTGGTATCTCAATGTGGTTTTGGTTTGAATTTCCCTGATGGCTAATGATGTTGAACATCATTTCATTCGTCTGTTAGTCATTTGTATGTCTTCTTTGGAGAAGTGCCTGTTCATGTTTTCTGCCCGATTTTTGACTGGATTATTTGTTTTTTGGGTGTTGAGTTTGAGAAGTTCTTTATAGATCTCGGATACCAGCCCTTTACCTGTAACGTCATTTGCAAATACTTCTCCCATTCCTTGGGTTGCCTCTTAGTTTAGTTGACTGTTTCCTTTGCTGTGCAGAAGCTTTTAATCTTGATGAGGTCCCAAAAGTTCATTTTGTTTTTGTGTCCCTTGCCTTTGGAGACGTGTCTAGCAAGAACTTGCTGTGGCCAAGGTCAAAGAGGTTATTGCCTGCGTCTTCCTCTAGGATTCTGATGGACTCCTGTCACATTTGCGTCTTTCATCCACTTTGAGTCTATTTTTGTGTGTGGTGTAAGAAAGTGATCCAGTTTCATTCTTGTGCATGTGGCTGTCCAATTTTCCCAACACCATTTCTTGAAGAGACTTTCTTTTTTCCATTGGATATTCATTCTTGCTTTGTCTAAGATTAGTGGACCATAGAGTTAAGGGTCCATTTCTGGGTTCTCTATTCTGTGCCATTGATCTATGTGTCTGTTTTGTACCAGTAGTGTACTCTCTTGATGATTACAGCTTTGTAATACAGCTTGAAGTCTGGAATTGTCATCCTTCTAGCTTTCCTTTTCTTTTTCAACATTCTTTTGGTTATTCAGTGTCTTTTCTGGTTCCACGCAAATTTTATTTACTTATTTTATTTTTTTAAAAGATTTTATTTATTTATTTGACAGAGAGAGACACAGCGAGGGAGGGAACACAAGCAGGGGGAGTGGGAGATGGAGAAGCAGGCTTCCCATGGAGCAGGGAGCCCAATGCCAGGCTCTATCCCAGGACCCTGAGGTCATGACCTGAGCCGAAGGCAGACGCTTAACAACTGAGCCACCCAGGTGCCTCTCCACACAAATTTTAGAGTTGTTTGTTCCAGCTCTGTGAAAATTGCTGGTGGTATTTTAACAGGGTTTGCATTGAATGTGTAGATACTTTGTGTCACACAGACATTTTAACAATATTTTTTCTTCCAAATATTGAAACATTCCAAATATAAGCAGGGGATGTTTTTCCATTTTTTTGTGTGTGTGTCTTTCTCAATTTCTTTCATAAGTGTTCTATAGTATTCAGGTTACAGATCCTTTACCTCTTGGTTAGGTTTATTCCTAGGTATCTTATGGTTTTGGGGGCATTGTAAATGGGATCGATTCCTTGATTTCTCTGTCTTCTGCTTTTGGGATCAAGGTAATGCTGGCCTCATGGAATGAGTTTGGATGTTTTCCTTCCATTTCTATTTCTTGAAACAGTTTCAGAATTATAGGTATTAATTATACTATACACGTTTGGTAGGATTTCCCTGGGAACCCATCCGTCCCTAGACTCTAGTTTGCTGGGAGATTTGTGATTAATGATTCAATTTCTTTGGTGGTTATGGGTCTGTTCAGGTATTCTATTTCTTGTTTCAGTTTTGGTTGTTTATATGTTTCTAGGAATTTATCCATTTCTTCCAGATTGCCTAATTTGTTGGCATATAATTCCTCATAATATTTGCATATAATTTTAATTCTTTGGTGTTGGTTGTGGTCTCTCCTTTCATTCATGATTTTATTTATTGGGATCCTTTCTCTTTTCTTTTTGATAAGTCTGGTTAGGGGTTTTTCAATCTCATTAATGCTTTCAGACAACCTGCTCCTAGTTTCATTGATCTGTTCTACTGTTTTGTAGTAGTAGTAGTAGTAGTAGTAGTAGTAGTAGTAGTAGTAGTAGT
>NC_058419.1:77316973-77319243 GCF_002201575.2 Neomonachus schauinslandi | reverse complement strand
GTAGTAGTAGTAGTAGTAGTAGTAGTAGTAGTAGTAGTAGTAGTAGTATATCATTGATTTCTGCTCTAATCTTTTATTAGTTCTCTTCCCCTGCTGGATTTAGGCTTTATTTGTTGTTCTTTCTGCAGCTCCTTTAGGTGCAAAGTTAGGTTGTGTATTTGAGAATTTTCTTGCTTCATGAGGAAGGCCTGTATTGCTATGTACTTCCCTCTTAGGACCACCTTTGCCGAATCCCTAAGGTTTTGAACTGCTGTGTTTTAATTTTCACTTTCTTACATATATATATATTTTTTAATTCTTTAATTCTCTGGTTGACTCATTCTTTCTTTAGTAGGATGCTCTTTAACTTCAATGTATTTGTGGTTCTTTCAAATTTCTTCTTGTGGTTGACTTCAAGTTTCATAGCATTGTGGTCTGAAAATATGCATGGTAATGATCTCACTATTTTTGTACCAGTTGAGACCTGATTTGTGACCCAATATGTTATCTGTTCTGGAGAATGTCCCATGCCACTCAAAAGGAATGTGTATGCTACTGCTTTAGGATGAAATGCTCTGAATATATCTGTGAAGTCCATCTGGCCCAGTGTGTCATTCAAAGCTCCTGTTTCCTTGTTGATCTTCTGTTTAGATGCTCTGGCCATTGCTGTGAGTGGGTTGTTAAATTCCCCTACTATTATTGTATTATTATCACTGTGTTTCATTAATTTTGTTATTAATTGTTTTATATATTTGGCTACTCTGAATTTAGAGACATAAATATTTACAATTGTTAGATCTTCTTGTTGGATAGAACGCTTTATTATGATATAGTGTCCTTCATCTCTTTATTACACTCTTTGCTTTAAAATCTAGTTTGTCTGATGTAAGGATGGCTACTCCAGCTTTCTTTTGATGTCCATTAGCATGATAAATGGTTTTTCACCCCTTCACTTTCAATCTCGTGGTGACTTTGGGCCTAAAATGCATCTCTTCTAAGCAGCATATTGATGGGGTCTTTTTTTTTTTCCCCTTTTGATACCCCGTGTCTCTTGATTGGAGCATTTAGTCCATTTACATTCAGAGTAATTATTAAACAATGAATTTAGTGCCATTGTATTACCTGTAAAGACACTGTTCCTGTAGATTGTTTCTTTCTGGTCTTATTAATTTTGGGCTCTCTCTCTGTTCAAAGGATCTCTTCAACATTTCTTACAGGGCTGGGTTAGCGTTCATAAATTCCTTTAGTTTTTGTTCATTCTGGAAACTCTCTCTTTCTATTCTGAATGACAGCCTTGCTGGTTAAAATATTCCTGGCTGCATATTTTTCTCATTTAGCACATTGAATATATCATGTCAGTCCTTTCTGGCCTGCCAGGTCTTTGTGGACAGGTCTGCTGCTCACCTTGTGTTTCTACCCTTGTAGGTTAAGGACCTCTTTTCCCCCTGAACAGCTTTCAGGAATTTCTCTTTCTCTTTGTAATTTTCAGGCTTCACTGTAATAGGTCAAGGTGTTGACTTATTTTTGTTGATTTTGAGGGCTGTGTTCTCTGTGCCTCCTGGACTTGAATGCCTGTTTCCTTCACCAGATTAGGGAAGTTCTGAGCTATAATTTATTCAATTTAACCTTCTGATGCTCTTTTCCACTCCTCATATTCTGTGACTCCTATAATATGGAGTCATATAATATGGAGTCATTAGTATTTCCCTTTATAGAATCACTGAGTTTTTACGTTTACCTTCATGATCTAATAGTTTTCTTTACCTCTTCTTTTCAGTTTCCTTATTTTCCATCATTTTATCTTCTCTATCACTGATTTGTTCTTCTGCTATCTTCATCCTCATTTTTATGGCCTCCACTTGGGATGCCATCTCAGTAATAGCATTTTTAATTTCAGCCTAACTGAATTTTAGTTCTTTGATCTCTACAGTAAGGGATTCTCTTGTGTCTATTATGCTTTTCTCAAGCCCAGCTAGTATCTTTATAATTGTTGTTTTAAATTCTATTTCAGATAGCTTACTTATATCTGTATTGATTACATCTGTAGTAGTGAGTACTACCTCCTGTGTTTTCTTTTGGGGTGGATTTCTCCATCCCGTCATTTTGTCTAGAAAGGAGAAGAAGAAAGAAGGAGAAAATAACCCACAAACGCAAATATAACGATAACAACAGAAAAAAAAATACTAGATTCTGGGTGTGTTTTGGTTTGCTTATTAAAAGAAACTAGATCCCAAATTGAAAGAAAAAGAAAGAAAGAAAGAAAGAAAGAAAGAAAGAAAGAAAGAAAGAAA
>NC_058419.1:77204510-77316963 GCF_002201575.2 Neomonachus schauinslandi | reverse complement strand
AAAGAAAGAAAGAAAGAAAGAAAGAAAGAAAGAAAGAAAGAAAGAAAGAAAGAAAGAAAGAAATTACAGTGAAAGAAAACAAAAGTGTGTAAAAATGTATAACAAATATATAGAAATAAAAATTAAAGAATAATTGGACTAATAAGAAAATAACTGAGAAAATAATACTAAGAGACTAAAAAACAAAACTACAAGAAATGCTATACACTGTTTTCCCCCATAGCTGAAGTTTTGCAGCCCTCTATGGTCAATAAACTTGATGCCAGCGAGTTGTTTGTTCTGGTCTTCTGAGGAAGAGGCCTGTTGTGCTGATTCTCAGGTGGACTTGCCCTAGTGGAAATGCTTCTCCAGTGCACGAAGAGGCAGGGGTTGGTGTATGCAGCTCCAGACTCCACTAGGTGGCACTGTTTTGCTCCCTGAATGCTATCAGCACTAATGGGTGGGATGAATACAGTGGCACCCCACTCTCTAGACGCCTGGGCTGCAAATTCATGCCCCCAGTCTTCTGTGAGCCCTCACAGAAAAGCAGTCACTCTTGTCTCCCCAGTTTCCATCAGAACTTTGTGTTCACCCAGCCTGTGACCAAGCATTTTTATTTCCGGCATGTGACTAAGTTTCAAAACTCCAAATTTATGGACTCCTGAGGCAGGGACCCACCCTGTTCCTCCTTGTGGAAGGGGGGTGGGCTTCTTGCCACACTTCTGCCTTTTGCTGGACCCCTCACAGGAATGCAGTTGCATGACCGTGCAGTGGTTCGCAGTTTATGGCAACAGAGAGCAGAAAGCCGCATTTAGACTCCCTGTTCTCAGCCAGCTTCCCTACTCCTATGCTGGGAACATGACTGCACTCATGCACCACCCTTTCTTCTTGTGACCCCGGGGATCCTAAGGCCACGCTGTCACACCTGGGATTCTACCTCACTTCACCACCTGAGCACCTTTAAGCCAGGAACCTCCCCCACTGTAGCTGACTTCTAAAAGTTCTGATTTCGTGCTTTGCTGCTTATAATACTTTGTGGTAGCCTCTTTAAGCAGGCTCCCTCCCTGCCGCCGTATCCGCAGCTATATCACACTGGATTCAAGTCTCGTCATTTCCTACCTTCCAAATGGTGGTTGCTTTTCTACTTGTAGATTTGCAGCATTTGTTTTCCAAGATGTCGGATTGATTTCTCAGGTGTCCAGAATGATTTGATAACTATCTAGTTTTATTTGAGGGAGGAGACAAACCTAGGGTCCCCCTACTCCTCTGCCATCTCAAGTCCTCCTTCTCCCATTTTGTAACTGCATTACTTGTTTTTTGGGTATTGAGTTTGATAAGTTCTTTATAGGTTGTGGATACTAACCCTTTATTAGATACATCACTTGTGAATATCTTCTCCCATTTTGTATGCTGCCTCTCAGTTTTCTTGATTGTTTCTTCCACTGTGTAGAAACTTCTTATCTTAATGAAGTCCCGTGTTCATTTTTGCTTTTGTTTCCCCTGCCTCTGGTGACATGTCTAGTAAGAAGTTGCTATGAACAAGGTCCAAGAGGTTTCTGACTGTGTTCTCTAGGATTTTGATGGTTTCCTGTCTCACACTTAGGTATTTCATCCATTTCTAATTTATTTTTTGTGTGGTGAAGAAAGTGGTTCAGTTTCATTCTTCTGCAATTTGCTGTCCAGTTTTATGAACACCATTTGTTGAAGAGTGCCTTTTTTCATTGGATATTCTTTCCTGCTTTGTGGAAGATTAGTTGACCATATAGATGTGGTTCCATTTCTGGGATTTCTATTCTGTCCCCTTGATCTGTGTGTCTGTTTTTGTGCCAGGACCATACTGTCTTGATGACTACAGTTTTTGTTGTAAAGTTTAATGTGGAATCTTGATGCCTCCAGCTTTTCTTTTCTTTTTCAGTATTGCTTTGGCTATTTGGGGTTTAGTGTTTCCATACATATTTGAGGACTGTTTGTTCTGCTCTGCAAAAACTGCTGGTGGTATTTTGATAGGGATTGCATTAAATGTGTAGTGGATGCCTTTGGTACTATAGACATTTTAACAATAGTTGTTCTTCCAATCCATGAGCATGGAAAGTTTTCCATTAATTTGTGTCCTCTTCAATATCCTTCATAAGTTTTCTGTAGTTTTCAGAGTACAGATATTTTTCCTCTTTGGTTAGGTTTATTCCTAGGTATCTTATGGTTTTTTGATGCAATTGTAAACGGGACTGATTCCTTGATTTCTTTTACTGCTGCTGCATTATTGGTGTATAGAAATGCAACAGATTTCTGTACATTGATTTTATATCCTGCAATTTTAATGAATTCATGTACTAGTTCTAGCGATTTTTTTTGTAGGAATCTTTCATGTTTTCTACCTAGAGAACCATGTCTTCTGCAAATAGTGAAAGTTTGACTTCTTCCTTGCCATTTGGATACCATTTGTTTCTTGTTGTTGTCTGATTATTGAGGCTAAGACTTCCAGTAATATGTAAATAGTAATGGTGACAGTGGATATCTTTGTCTTGTTCCTGAACATAGAGGATATGCTCTCAGTTTTTCCCCATTGAGGATGATATTACCTGTGTGTTTTTCATATATGTCCTTTATGATGTTAAGGTATATTCTATCCATACTTTGTTGTAGGTTTTTATCCAGAATGGATGCTGTATTTTGTCAAATGCTTTTTTGGCATCTATTGAGAGAATCATATGGTTCTTATTCTTTCTTGTATTAAAGTGATGTATCACCTTGATTGATTTGTGAATGTTGAACCATCCTTGCAACCCAGGAATAAACCCCACTTGATTATAGTGTATGTATTTTTTTTTTTCATGTATTGCTTGATTCTGTTTCCCAGTACCTTGTGGAGAATTTTTGCATCTATGTTCAGCAGGAATTTTTGTCTGTAATTCTCCTTTTCAGTGGGGTCTTTGTATGGTTTTGTAATCAATGCAATGCTAGCCCTGTAGAAGGAGTTTGGGAGTTTTTCTTCCTTTTCTATTTTTTGAAATAGTTTGAGAAGAATAGGTATTAACTCTGCTTCAAATGTCTGCTAGAATTCCTCTGGGAAGCCATTTGGCCTTGCAATTTTGTTTGTTGGGAGATTTTTGATTAATGATTCGATTTCTATGCTGGTTACGGGTCTATTCAAATTTTCCACTTCCTCTTTCAGTTTGGTACTTTGTAAGCTTCTAGGCGTTTGTCCATTTCTTCCAAATTGCCCAGTTTGCTGGCATAATACTTTTCTTAACATTCCCTTATGCTTATTTGTATTTCTGTGGTGTTGTTTATGATCTCTCCTCTTTCGTTCGTGATTTTGTTTATTTGTGTTCTTTTATTTTAGTTAAACCCTGCTAGGGATTTATCAATTTTATTAATTCTTTGGATAAACCAGCTCTTAGTTTCGTTGACCTCTTCTACTGTTTTTTTCTTTTGTTTCTATACTGTTCATTTTTGCTCTAATCTTTATTTTTACCCTTCTTGGTTTTAGGCTTTAATTGCAGTTCCTTTTCTAGTTGCTATAGGTGTAAGGTTAAATTGTATATTTTAGACTTGCTTCTTGATGTAGGCCTGTATTGCAATATACTCCCCTCTTAAGACTGCCTTTGCCACATCCCAAAGGTTCTGTACTGTCGTGTTTTCATTTTCACTTGTTTCCATGTATTTTTTACTTTGTCTTCAGTTTCCTGGTTAACCCATTCATTCTTTAATAAGATGTTCCTTAACCTCAATGTATTTGTGATCTTTCCAAATTTTTTTCTTGTGGTTGACTTCATGTTTTATAGCATTTTTTTGTCTGAAAATATGCATGGTACTGACATCAATCTTTTTGTACTTGTTAAGGGTTGCTTTGTGATCCAGTATGTGATCTTTTCTGGAGAGGGTTCCATGTGCACTCGAAACAATGTGCTTTGTGCTGCTTTATCATGAAATGCTCTGAATATATCTGTTAAGTCCATCTGGTACAGTGAGTCACTCAAAGAGATTGTTTCCTTGTTGATTTTCTGGTTAGATGATCTGTCCATTGATGTAAGTGGGGTGTTCAAGTCCCCTACTATTATTATATTATTATCAATGCGTTTCTTCATGTTTCTTATTAAGCAAGTTATATTTTTGGGTGCTCTCATGTTAGGGAGCAAAAATATTTACCATTGTTAGATCTTCTTGATGAATAGACCCTTTAAGTATTATGTAATTCATTGCTTCATCTCTTTTTTACAGTCCTTGATTTGAAATCTCATTTGTGTGATGTAAGTATAGCTACTCCACCTTTCGTTTGATGTCCATTAGCATGAAAGATGGTTCTCCATCATCTCACATTCAATATGCAGGTGTCTTTAGTCCTAAAATGAGTCTCTTGTAGACAGCGTATAGATGGGATTGCTTTTGTATCCATTCTCATGCCCTATGCCTTTTGTTTGGAGCATATAGTCCATTTACATTTACAGCCACTATTGATAGAAAACAGTTTAGTGCAATTGTGTTACCTTTAAAGCTGGTGTTTCTGGTTATGTTCTCTGTTCCTTTGTAGTCTTTGTTGCTTTTGGTCTTTTTTCCCCCACTTGATGAGTTCCCTTTAATATTTCTTGCACGGCTGGTTTATTGGTCACCAACTCTTGTAGTTTTTGCTTGTTTGGGAAACTGTCTCTCCTTCTATTCTGAATGACAGCCTTACTGGATAAAGTAATTTTGGCTTCATATTTTTCCCATCCAGCAGTTTGAATATATCCTGCCACTTTTCTCTGGCCTGCCAAGTTTCCTCGGTCAGATCTGTTGCAAACCTGATCTTTCTTCCATTATAGGCTATGTACTTTTTTCCCCCCTTGTTGGTGTCAGGATTCTTTACTCTTCTGTGTATTTTGTGAACTTGTTTTTGATATATCTTGGTGATGGCCAGCTTTTTTGAATTTATTGGGCGTTCTCTGTACTTTCTTGGATTTCAGTGTCTGTGTCCTTCCAAAAATTAGGGACGTTTTCACCTATAACTTTTCCAATGAATCTTCTGCCCCGTTCTCTCTCTCTACATCTTCTGGGATTCCTATGACATGAATGTTACACTTTAATGCGTCACTGAGTTCCTTAAATCTACAATTATGATCTGATATATTTCTTCACCTCTTCTTTTCAGCTTCACTGTTTTCCATAATTTTATCTTCTATACCATTACTTCCTCTGCTTCACCTATTCTTGTTGTCATGGCATGCACTTGGGTTTGCATCTCAGTTATAACATTTTTGATATCAGCCTAAGTAATCTTTAGTTCTTTTTGTCTCTGCAGTAAGGGATTCTTTAGTGTCTTCTATGTATTTTTTAAGCCTAGCTAGTATCCTTAAAATTGTTGTTTTATTTTTATTTATTTATTTTTGTATTATGTTCCATTAGCCTCTGTGTAATACATCATTAGTTTTTTATGTAGTGTTCAGTGATTCATTAGTTGTGTATAACACTCAGCGCTCATCACATCACGTGCCCTGCTTAATGCCCATAACCCAGTTACCCGATCCCCCCACCTACCTCCCTTTCCACAACCCTCATTTTGTTTCTCAGAGTCAAGAGTCTCTCATGGTTTGTCTCCCTCTCTGACGGGGTGAATTCTTCTATCTTGAAATTATGGAGGTTTAAAAAGAAAATGGAAAAAAATACAGAATTAAAAACAATTAAAATTTAAAAAAAATAAATAAAACTAATACTAAGGAGGAGAGAAGCAAGATGGTAAAGGAATAAGGGACCCCGTATCAACTGGTCCCCTGAATTTATCTTGGATATCTACCAAACCATTCTAAACACCCATGAAATCAGCCTGAGATGTAAGAATATATATCTGGATATCTACAAGCAGAAAAGCATGTCCCTAGCAGGTAGGAAGGGTGAAGTCATGAATTTGTGGGGAGATATCAGCAGATAAAAAGAAGGGGAAGGGTGCCTCCATAAGCTGGCTCCTGGAAAGTGATATAACACCAGGGCACCAAAGCTTAACCCTTAGAAATCTGCTCTAGGGAGCGATATCCCTTTATGAAAGGGGCTCTGGAAATGAAAAGGTAGAATACTATGTAGAACATTGTGGTCTCAGGATACTAGAAACCTCAAAGCCAAAGGGGATTTCTGGACCGTCAGAGTACCTGAGAAGTGGATCTAGGAAACTGGTTATGGACACCGAGCCCATGAAGGGCCTCTCAGCTCCAATAGCCATAAACAGCAAGCTGGGCTGGTTGAGGATCTTTCTTCTCTTGGGCAGCCTGAAAAAATCCAGAGCCAGGTCCAGGGACCAGACAAAAACTCACAGAGAGGTAGGAAAGCAGGAAAGGGCTCTAGAGCAGCTCCCAGCCAGTATCCAGGAACTGTGGGTAAATGTGAGTGCCTGCATCTACTCATGGTTTTAAGAAGTACAAAGAGCAGGGACCCTCTCTGGCCCCTGGGATGACCTCTGAGACAGTCATTGTGGGAGTACACCATGGGAGACTGTGGTTTTCGGCTGCACATACAGAAACAGAGACTGTTTGTCCTGTAGGGTTTAGTGAAGAGAGCAGACTGCAATTTCCCTGCTCTAGGCCAGAGGTTTGGCTTCAGCCATTTTTGCTCTAACCCTCCAAAGAGCCTCAGAAAGCTACCAGTGAACAAAAGCTCAAAAGACTGGTTTCCACTGAGCCCATCCCCACGACAGTGGGCAAGGCATCCCTGCCCAAGCAGGCTTTCCTGAGAAACAGGGCAGCAGGCCCCACCCCCAGAAGACAGGCTGGAAGAACAAGAGGACAACAACCTTGGGGACCCCATAATACTGTAAAATCCCAACACCAGAAGAATATAGAATATTGAGCTCTAGGCATTGCCTCAAGGCTTGTTTATTTTTCAGATACAACTCATTTTTTCTTTTTATTCATTGTCTTATGCTTCCTCTCTATTTTATTTTTTTACCTTTTTTCTCATTTCAACTAGATGTTTAATATAACAGCCTATAGGGCGCCTGGGTGGCTCAGTTGGTTAAGTGACTGCCTTCGGCTCAGGTCATGATCCTGGAGTCCCGGGATCGAGTCCCGCATCGGGCTCCCTGCTCGGCAGGGAGTCTGCTTCTCCCTCTGACCCTCCTCCCTCACATGCTCTCTGTCTCTCATTCTCTCTGTCTCAAAAAATATATATATATATATATATAACAGCCTATGTTTCATAGGAACATTTTAATTTTTACTTTTTCACACTTATATTTTTATACATATATACTTCAGTGTAGTCTTTTCTCCCGTTCATATATATATATATATATATATATATATATATATATATATATATATGCATTTTACTTTCCCTGTAATTTTGGGAAATAATGTCCTCTAACAAACAGACCAAAATACACCCAGGAACAGCTGAAAAACACTACTTCTTCCCCACTGAGAAGTTATAGACAACTTCCCCTAACCACCCTTTTAATTTTTTTTTAATTTATTAGTTTTATAAATTTTATTCTTGTATTTCATTTTGGCTTTGCTTTTTTGGAGGTGGCTTCAGACCACTCCAGATTTTCCTACGGTATGACTTGCTTGGGTCATGTTTGATATTTTGGACTCTACATTCCCTCAACCATCCCTCAAATGAATGACTAAGAGGAGGAAATCCCAACAAAAAAAGAACCAGAGATAATGTTCTCTGCCACAGACCAAATGGACATGGATATAAGCAAGACGTCAGACATAGACTTCAGGGTAGCAATTATGAAGTCAATAGCTAAGAATGAGAAAAACATTAGCGATAATACAGAATCTCTAAGGGCAAAATAAGATCTAATCAGGCTGAACTTAAAAATGCTAAGAAGGAGATGCAATCTAAACTGGATACTCTAACAACCAGGGTAAATGAGTCAGAAGAACAAATTAGTGATGTAGAATTAAGCTGTGAGAAATAAAGGAAACCAAGAAGGGTAGGTATAAGCAGCTTGAAGCCCATGAGAACAGACTTAGAGAGATCAGTGATACCATGAATCGTTCCAGTGTCAGAATTATTGGGATCCCAGAGGGGTTGGAGAGAGAGAGAGGACTAGAAGGTATATTTAAGCAAATCATAGCTGAGAACTTCTCTAATCTGGGGAAGGAAACAAACATTCATATCTAAGAGGCAGAGAGGACCCCTCCCAGGATCAATAAAAATAGACCAACATCCCAGCATATAATACTGAAACTTGCACGTCTTACAGCCAATGAATCTAACCTGAGAGCAGCTAGGTGGAAGAAATTTCTTACGTATGGAGGGAGGAACATCAGAATAACATCAGACAGGTCCTTGGAGACTTAGTAAGACAGAAAAGGCTGGCAAGATATGTTCAGGGTACTAAATGAGAAAAACAAGCAGCCAAGAATACTTTATCCAGCAAGACTATCTTTCAGAATGGATGGAGAGACAAAGAGCTTCCAGGAACAGCAGAAACTGAAAGAATATGTGACCAGCCATCCAGCCCTGCAAGAAATATTAAGGGGCATTTTATAAAAGAAGAAAGACGCCAAGAGTAATATAGAACAGAAAGGATCAGAGAAGATCTACAGAAACAGGGAATTTACAGGCAATACAATAGCACTAAATTCATATATTTCAGTAGTTACTCTGAATGTAAATGGGCTGAATGCTCCCATCAAGAGACACTGGGTTTTAGATCGGATAAAAAAGCAAAATCCATCTATATGCTGTCAACAAGAGACTCATTTTGAACCTACTGACACTTCCAGATGGAAAGTGAGGGGATGGAGAACAATTTACCATGCCAAAGTACCACAAAAGAAAGCTGAGGTAGCAATTCTCATATCAGACAAATTAGATTTTAATCCCAAGAATATAGTAAGAGATGTGGAACTACACTAAATCATACTTAAAAGGTGTATGCAACAAGAAAATCTAATAATTGTATCTATATCCCCCAAATGGGAGCAAGTAATTACATAAACCAACTATTAACCAAAATTAAGAATCATATTGATAATAATACCTTAAGAGTAGGAGAACTCAACATTCCACTCTGAGCAACGGAAAGATCATCTAAGCAGAAGATCAAATAAGAAACAAGAGGTTTGAATAACACATTTGACCAGATGGACTTTGTAGATGTATAGGGAACATTACACCCTAAAACAATAGAATACTCATTTTTCTCAAGTGTACACAGACCCTTCTGCAGAATAGACCATGAACTGGGTCACAAATCAGATCTCAACTGATATCAAAAGATTGAGATTATTCCCTGCATGTTATCAGAGCACAAGGCTTTTATTTTATTTTTATTTTTTAAATTTTTTATTTTAATTATATTATGTTATGTTATTAACCACACAGTACATAATTAGCTTTTGATGTAGAGTTCCATGATTCATTGTTGCATATAACACCCACTGCTCTATGCAATACGTGCCCTCCTTATTTCCCATCACTGGGCTAACCAATCCCCCACCACCCTCTTGTTTAAAACCCTTAGTTTGTTTCTCAGAGTCCATAGTCTCTCATGGCTGGACTCCCCCTCTGATTCCCTCCCTTAATTTTTCCCTTCCTTCTCTTAATGTCCTCCATGCTATTCCTTATGTTCCACAAATAAGTGAAACCATATGACAATTGACTTTCTCTGCTTGACTTATTTCACTTACCATAATCTCCTCCAGTCCCATCCATGTTGATGTAAAATTGGGTATTCATCCTTTCTGATGTCTGAGTAATATTCCATTGTATATATGGACCATATCTTCTTTATCCATTGGTCTGTTGAAGGGTAACTTGGCTCTTTCCACAGTTTTGGCATTGTGAACATTCCTGCTATGAACATTGGGGTACATATGGCCCTTCTTTTCATTAAATCTGCATCTTTGAGCACAATGTTTTTAAATGGAACTCAATCACAAGAAAAATTTTGGAAAGTATTCAAACACTTGGAAGCTAAAGACCATCCTGTTAAAGAATGATTGTGCTAATCAGGAAATTAAAGAACTTAAACAATTAATGGAAACTAATGAGAATAAAAACACATCGGTCCAAAACCTATGAGATACTGCAAAGGAAGTCCTACAGGGGAAATACATAGCCATCCAAGCTTCTCTCAAAAAATTAGAAAAATCCCAAGTGCACAAGCTAACCTTACACCCAAAGGACCTGGAGAAAGATCAGTAAATAAAACCAAAACCATGCATGAGAAGAGAAATAATACAGGTTAAAACAGAAATCAAGGAAGTAGAAACCAGAAAAATAGTAGAACAGTTTAAAGAAACTAGAAGCCAGTTCTTTGACACAATTAATAATATTAATAAACCTCAGGCTAGAATTATCCAAAAGAAAAAGGAAAGGAATCAAATCAATAAAATCATGAATGAAAGGGAAGAGATCATGACTAACACCAAGGACATAGAAAGAATTATTAGAAATTATTACCAACAAATATATGCCAACTAATTAAGCAACCTGGAAGAAATGGATGCATTCCTGGAAAATTATAAAGTACCAAGACAGGATCAGGAAGATATAGAAAATCTGAATAGACCAATAACCGGTAAGGAAATTGAAGCAGTAGTCAACTACTTTCCAAAAAGCAAGAGTCCAGTGCCAGACAGCATCCCAGGAAATTCTACTAACCATTGAAAGAAGAAATCATACCTATTCTACCGAAGCTGTTTCAAAAAATAGAAACAGAAGGAAAACTTCCAAACTCATTCTATGAGGCCAGCATTACCCTGATCCTCAAACCAGGCAAATGCCCCATCAAAAAGGAAAATTACAGACCAATATCTCTGATGAACATGGATGCCAAAATACTCAACAGGATGCTAGCTAATAGGATCCAACAGTACATGAAAAGGATTATGCAACAAGACCCGATGGGATTTATTCCTGGAATGCAAGCATCGTTCAACATTCGAAAATCAATGAGATAGAGCACATTAATAAACAGACAAACAAAAAAACCAAGAACCACATGATCCTCTAATTGATGCAGGAAAACCATTTGACACATTACAGCATTTTTTTTCTGACTAAAACTCTTCAGAGTGTAAGGATAGAGAGAACATACCTCAATATCATAAAATCCATCTAGGCAAAGCCCACAGTGAATATCATTATCAAAGGGGAAAAGCTGAGATCTTTTCCCTTAAGGTCAGAAACAAGACAAGGATGCCCATTGTCACACTTACTGTTCAATACAGTACTAGAAGTAATCGCATCAGCAATCCGACATCAAAAAGAAATGAAAGGCATTCAAATTGGCAAAGAAGAATTCAAACTCTCTCTCTTCGTGATGACATGATACTTTATGTGGAAAACCCAAAGCACTCCACCCCTAAATTACTAGAACACATACAGCAATTCAGCAACGTGGCAGGATACAAAATCAATGCACAGAAATCAGTTGCTTTCCTACACACTAACAAAGTAACCATAGGAAGAGCAAATAAGGAATTGATTCCATTTACAATAACACAAAAAACCATAAGACCGACGAATAAACTTAGCCAAAGAGGTAAAGGATTTATACTCTGGAAACTACAGAACACTTATGATGGAAACTGAGGAAGACAGAGAGAGATAGAAAAACATTCCTTGCTTATGGATTGAAAGAATAAACATTGTATAAATTTTTGTGCTGCCCAGAGCAATGTATTTTCAGTGTCATCCCTATGAAAATAACATTGTTTTTTTTCAAGGAGCTGGAACAAACAATCTTAAAATTTGTATGGAACCACAAAAGACACCAAATCACCAGGGAAATGTCGAAAGAGAAAACAAAGCTGGGAACATCATGTTGCTTATATTTAAGGTATATTACAAAGCTGTGATCATCAAGACAGCATGGTATTGGCACAAAAACAGACACATAGATCAATGGAACCGCATAGAGAGCCAAGAAATGGACCCTCACGTCTATGGTCAGCTAATCATCAACAATTTAGGAAAGAATATCCAATGGAGAAAAGACAGTCTCTTCAATAATTGTTTCTGGGATAATTAGACAGCCAAATGTAGAAGAATGAAAGTGGACTACTCTTTCACACAATGCACAAAAATAAACTCAAAATGGATGAAAGACCTCAATGTGAGATAGGAATTGATCAAAAGCCTAGAGAAGAACAGAGGTAGTAACCTCTTCAACATTGGTCACAGAAAGTTCTTTCAAGACACATCTCAAAAGGTAAGGTAAACAAAAGCAAAAATGAACTTTTGGGACTTCAACAAGATAAAAAGCTTCTGCAGTGCAAAAGAAACAGTCAACAAGACTAAGCCACCCCACGGAATGGGAGAAAATATTTGCAAATGATATTACAGATAAAGTGCTGGTATCCAAGATCTGTAAAGAACTTCTCCAATTCAACACGCAAAAAGGCAAGTAATCCAGTCAAGAAATTGGCAGAAGACATGAACAGACACTTCTCCAAAGAAGACAAACAAATGGCTAACAGACACATGAACAAATGTTCAACATCACAAGCCATTAGGGAAGTACAAATCAATACCACAATGATATACCACCTCACACCAGTTAGAATGGCTAAAATTAACAGGATAGGAAACAACAAATGTTGGCGAGGATGTGGAGAAAAGGGAACCCTCTTACACTGTTGGTGGGAATGCAAGTTGCTACAGCCACTCTGGAAAACAGTATCGAGGTTCCTCAAGATGTTAAAAATAGAGCTACCCTTCAACCCAGCAAATGCACTACAGCTATTTACCCCAAAGATACAGATATAAAGAAGGGGCAGGGCACCTGGGTGGCTCAGTTGTTTAAGCGACTGCCTTCAGCTCAGGTCATGATCCTGGAGTCCCGGGATCGAGTCCCACATCGGGCTTCCTGCTCAACAGGGAGTCTGCTTCTCCCTCTGACCCTCCCCCCTCTCATGAGCTCTCTCTCTCTCAAATAAATAAACAAAATCATTTTTTAAAAAAAAGAAGGGGCACATGCACCCCAATGTTCATACAGCAAAGTCCATCTTATCCAAGTGGTGGAAATAGCTGAGATATCCTTCAACAGCTGAATGGATAGGGAAGATGTGGTACAGAGAGGGAAAAGATGGTGGAGGAGTAGGGGACCCTACTCCAACTGGTCCCAGGTATTGATGTGGGTATCTACCAGACCACTATGAACACCCACAAAATCAGCCTGAGAGGTAAGAAGATAGATATGGATCTCTACAAACACCACTTCCCAAGAGGTTGGTTTTGAGATTTGAAGTGGTGAGCCATGATTCTGAGCACAGATATCGGAGGATTAACAGAAAGGGGTGGGGGAGTCGAGCCATCAGGATCCTGCACTGCCAGTGGTCCAAAGTCTCATGCGCTGGGGACAGGGCACACACTCGCATAGCAATAGAGATGGAGAAAGGACTTTAGGGCAGCCCCCTGGATGGAAACCCGGAGTGTGTGTGTGTGTGTGGGGGGGAGCGTGCAAACTTGGGGGTAGCTGGAGGTTTTAGAAGCATAAAGGGCAGAGACATGCCCCAACCTGGAGGCGAAGACTGGGAGTGCTGCTGAAAGGTGCACAACCCAGGAAGCCACAGTTTATAGCAGCATAGACAGAAAAAGAGTTAGTGTGGCCTGGAGAGCTCACTGAAGAACAAACTGTGATCTCTCTGCTCTGAGGCAGAGGGTTGGAAACGGTATCTTCTGCTCTGACTCTCGGGAGAGATGTGGAAAGCCACCAGGGAAAGCCAACAGAGATGCCCCCAAAGCCCTGTTTCTACTGAGCCTATCCCCCACCACAGTAGGCAGGGCACTCTGCCCAAACAAGGTTGCCTGAGTAACAGCTTGGCAGGCTCCTACCCCAGAAGACAGGCTGGGAAAACAAGAGGCCAGCAACCCTAAGGTCCCTAGAAAACAGGTGCATCTTGCTTGGGTGGTGGTCAATAATTTGGACTCTGTACATTCCCTCAACCACCCCTCAACAGAATGCCTAGGAAGAGTAACCCCCAAAATAGGAAAGAATCAGAGACCATGACTTATGCCACTGATTTACAAATGGATTAAGGTATAACCAAGATGTCAGAGATGGAATTCAGGCTAGGAATTGTGAAGATGATAGCTAAAATGGAGAAATTGATTAATGGCAACATAGAGTCTCTAAGGGCAGAAATGAAAGCTGAATTGGCAGAACATAAAAATGTTTTCAGTGAGATCCAATCTAATTAGATACTCTAACAGCTAAGGTAGGCAAGGCAGAAGAACAAATTAGTGATCTAGAAAACCAAATAATAGAAAAGAAGGAAAAAGAGGAGGGCAGGGGAAAACAACTCAAAATCCATGAAAATAGAATCAGAGAAATAAGTGACACCATGAAACGCTGCAATGTCAGAATTATTGGAAACCCTGAGCAGGTGGAGAGAGAGAAAGGACTAAAAAATATATTTGAGCAAATCGTACCTGAGAACTTCCCTAATCTGGGGAATGAAACAAACATTCCTGTCCTAGAGGAAGAGAGGAACCCCTCCCAAGATCAAGGAAAACAGGCCAAAGCCCCAGCATATAATAGTAAAATCTTAGAACCAAGGAAACCATCTTAAGGGAAGTTAGGGGGAAGAGATTCATTACATACAGAGGGAAGAAAATCAGAATAACGTCAGACCTATCCACAGAGACCTGGCAAGCCAGAAAACCCTGGCAAGATATATTCAGGGTACTAAACGAAAAGAACATGCAGCCAAGAATACTTTATCCAGCAAGGCTTTCATTTAGAATGGATGGAGAGATGCAGAGCTTCCATGACTGGCAGAAACTGAAAGAATATGTGACCACTAAGCTGGCCCCGCAAGAAATATTAAGGGGGTTTCTATAAAAGGAGAAAGACCCCAAAAGTGATATACAACAGAAATTTACAGGGACAGTGTATAAAAACAAGGTCTTCACAGGCAACATGATGACAATAAATTCATATCTTTGAAAAATCACTCTCAACATGACCAGCCTAAATGCTCCCATAAAACGTCACAGGGTTGCAGATTGGATAAAAAGACAGGACCCATCCATATACTGTCTACAAGAGACTCATTTTGAACCTAAAGATGCATCCAGATTGGAAGTGAAGGGATGGAGATCTATCTTCCATGGCAACGGACCTCGAGAAAAAGCTGGGGTAGCAATTCTTATATCAGACTAATTAGATTTTAAACTAAAGACTGTAGTTAGAAACACAGAAGGACACTATATCATTCTTAAAGGGTCTATCCAACAAGAAGACTGAAGAATTGTAAATATCTACACCCCGAACATGGGAGCAGCTATCTACATAAGCCAACTGTTAACCAAAAAAGAGTCATATTGATAGCAATACGTTAATTGTAGGAGACCTCAATACTCCACTCTCAGCAATGGACAGATCATCTGAGCAGAAAATCAACAAAGAAACAAGAGCATTGAATGACACACACAACCAGATGGACCTTATAGATATTTACAGAACATTCCACCCAAAAACAACAGAATACTCATTCTTCTCGAGCGCACATGGAACTTTCTCCAGAATAGACCACATACTAGGCCACAAACCAGGTCTCAAGCAATACAAAAATTGAGATCATTCCCTGCATATTCTCAGATCATAATGCTTTAAAATGGGAACTCAATCACAAGAAAGAAAAAATTGGAAGAAATTCAAACACTTGGAAGCTAAAGACCACTGTGCTCAAGAATGTTTGGGTCAACCAAGAAATCAAAGAAGAACTTAGACAATTCATGGAAACCAATAAGAAAGAAAACACATCAGTCTAAAACCTATGGGATACTGCAAAAGTGGTCCTAAGGGGGAAATATATAGCCATCCAAGCCTCACTCAAAAAAATAGAAAAATCCCAAATTCACCAACTAATTTTACACCTTAAAGACTAGAGAGAAAGCAACAAACAATGCCTAAGCCACGCATTAGAAGAGAAATAATTCAGATTAGAGAAGAGATCAATGAAATAAGAACCAGAAACACAGTAGATCAGATCAACGAAACTAGAAGCTGGTTCTTTGAAAGAATTAATAAGATCGAAAAACCACTGACCAGACCTATCCAAAAGAAAAGAGAAAGGACCCAAATTAATAAAATGAGGAATGAAAGGGGAGAGAAAATTACTAACACCAAGCAAATAGAAACAATTATTAGAATTTATTATCAACAACTATGTGCCAATAAACTGAGCAATGTGGAATGAAATGGATGCCTTTCTGGAAAACTATAAAATCCCAAGTCTGAAACTCGAAGAAATTGAGAACCTGAATAGGCCAATTAGCAGTAACGAAATTGAAGCAGTGATCAAAAACCTCCCAAAAAACAAGAGTCCAGGCCCTGATGTCCCTGGTGAATTCTACCAAATATTCAAAGAAGAAATAGTACCTATTCTCCTGAAGTTAATTCAGAAAATAGAAACAGAAGGAAAGCTTCCAGACTCATTCTATGAGGCCAGGATTACCTTAATCCCCAAACCAGGCAAAGACCCCATCAAAAAGGAGAATTTCAGACTGATATCCCTGATGAATATGGATCCCCAAATCCTCAACAGAATCCTAGCTAATAGGGTCCAACAATACATTAAAAGGATCATCCACCACAACCAAGTGGGATTTTCCCTGGGATGCAAGGGTGGTTCAATATTCGCAAATCAGGGCACCTGGGTGGCTCAGTTGTTAAGTGTCTGCTTTCAGCTCAGGTCATGGTCTCAGGTTCCTGGGACCAAGTCCCACATTGGGCTCCCTGCTCGGCAAGAAGCCTGCTTCTCTCTCCCATTCCCCCTGCTTGTGTTTCCTCTCTTGCTGTGTCTCTCTCTGTCAAATAAATAAAATCTTTAAAAAAAATATTCACAAATCAATCAATGTGATAGATCACATTAATAAGAGGAGAGAGAAGAACCATATAGTCCTCTCAATTGATGCAGGAAAAGCATTTGACAAAGTAAATCTTTCTTTCCTGATTAAAACTCTTCAGAATACAGGGATAGAGGGAACATTCCTCAAGTTCATAAAATCCATCTATGAAAAACCCACAGTGAATATCATCCTCAATGGGGAAAAACTGAGAGTCTTTCCCTTAAGATCAGGAACATGACAATGATACCCACTCTCGCCACTATTATTCAACATAGTACTAGAAGTTCTAGCAACAGCAGACAACAGAAAGAAAGAAAAATATTCAAATTGGCAAAGAAGAATTCAAATTCTCTCTCTTTGCAGTTGACATGATCCTTTCTGTGGAAAACCCAAAAGACTCCACCCCTAAATTACTAGAACTCATAAAGCAATTCAGTAATCTGGTAGGATACAAAATCAATGCACAGAAATCAGTTGCTTTCTTATACACTAACAACGCAACTCTAGAAAGTGAAATTAGAAAAACAATTCCATTTACTATAGCACCAAAAACGATAAGATATCTTGGAATAAACCTATCCAAAGAGGTAAAGGATCTATACTCTAGGAACTACCGAGCACTCATGAAAGAAAGTGAAGAAGACACAAAAAGATGGAAAAAAACATTCTGTGCTCTTGGATCAGAAGAAGAAACATTGTTAAAATGTCTATGCTACCCAGAGCAATCTATACCTTCAATGCCATCCCGATCAAAATTCCAATGACATTTTTCAAAGTGCTGGAACAAACAATCTTAAAATTTGTATGGAATCAGAAAAGACCCTGAATAGCCAGAGGAATGTTGAAAAGAAAACCAAAGCTGTTGACATCATAATCCGGGACTACAAGCTTTATTTCAAAGCTGTTATCACTAAGACAGTGTGGTACTGGCACAAGAACAGACATATAAATCAATGGAATATAATAGAGAACTCAGAAATGGACCCTCAGCTCTATGCTCAACTAATCTTCAACAAAGCTGGAAAAAATAACCAATTGAAAAAAGACAGTCTCTTCAACAAATGGTGTGATAATTGAACAGCCACACGCAGAAGAATTAAACTGGTCCATTTTCTTACACCATACATAAAAATAAACTCAAAATAGGTGAAAGACCTAAATGTGAGACAGGAATCCATCAAAATCGTAGAAGAGAACACAGGCAGCAACCACTTTGACCTTGGCCACAGCAACTTCTTGCTAGGCACGTCTCCAAATGCAAGGGAAACAAAGGCAAAAATGAGCTATTGGGACTTCATCAAGATAAAAACCTTCTGCACAGGAAAGGAAACAGTTGACAAAACCAAAAGACAACATACGGAATGGGAGAAGATATTTGCAAATGCTTTATCAAGTAAAGGGCTAGTGTCAAGGTATAAAAGAACATATCAAGCTCAACAGCCAAAGAACAAATAATCCTGTCAAGAAATGGACAAAAGACATGAACAGACACTTTTTTAAAGAATACATACACATGGCTAACAGACACGTGAAAAAATGTTCCACCTCACTCGGCATCAGGGAAATACAAATCAAAACCACAATGAGATATCACCTCACACCAGTCAGAGTGTAATCCTCATCCATCAAAAAAAAAGAAAAATGAAATCTTGCCATTTGCAATGATGTGGATGTAGCTAGTGGGTATTATGCTAAGTGAAATATGTCGATTACAGAAAGACAATTATCATATGATTTCACTCTATGTGGAATTTAAGAAACAAAACAGAGGACTATAGAGGAAGGGAAGGAAATATAAAGCAAGACAAAATCAGAGGCAGAGATAAACCATAAGAGACTTTTAACCATAGGAAACAAACTGATGGTTGCTGGAAGGGAGGTGGGTGGGGGGATGGGGTAACTGGGTGATGGGCATGTGATGTAATGAGCACTTGGTGTTATACACAACTGATGAATCACTGAACTCTACCTCTGAAACTAGTAATACACTATATGTTAATTATTTGAATGTAAATTTAAATTAATTTAATTTAAAAAATATATTACATTTACTTTTCCCTCCCTCTTTGTGTTCTTATAGTCAGAGTGTGATGCTTTAATTTGTATTTATTCACTAAATTTTTATGTATTAACTTTTATTTAGGGTAAAAGGTAATTTTTATAACATCTTTACAGTATTGTTTAATATGTGTGTCTATATATTTATCTGTGATTTGTGTGATTTCATATGTTTTCATATTTTTGTTTAGCACATTTTATTTCAATTTTAAATCTCCCTTAGGTGTTTCCTTTAGGTCAAGGTCTGTTGTTGAAAAAAAAAAATCCCTCAATTTTATCTAGAAAGACATTATCTCGTTTCGTATACATTTTTTTTTCTTATTTGTTACAATTTTTAGAATTTTAATTGTAAAATACACATTACAAAAAATATGTCATTTTAACCATTTTTAAGTGTACAGATCAGTGATGTTAAGTATATTCATATTGTTGTGTAACTTACATCACCATATACCCCCATAACCTCATAACATTTTTTTCATTTTGTAAAACTGCAAGTCTGTATTCATTAGCTATAGCTGTATTCCCCCTTCCACCCAGCTCCTTTGCAACCAACATTTTACTTTGTCTTTGTATGATTTTGACTTCTCTAAGTACCTTAATTATATGAAATCCTATATACTTGTATTTTGTGACTGGCTTATTTCACTCAGCATAATGTCCTCAAGTTTCATAAATGTTTTAGCTAATTGTAGCATTTCCTTCCTTCCTTTTTAAGCCTGAAAAATTCTTCACTGTGTATATATACCACATTTGCTTATCCATATTTCTGTTGATTGACATTTGATTTGCTTACATGCTTAATCTATTGTGAATAATACTGCTACTAAAATGGATGTGCACATCTTTTCAATACCCAACTTTTACTTCTTTTGTGTATATACAGTGGTGGACTTTCACTATCATGTGGCAATTGCATTTTTAATTTTTTGAGAAACCATCATACTGTTTTCCATAGTGGCTGTACATTTTACATTCCCACTAAGTGTGCACTTTGGGAATTCATAATGCCTGGCTAGATAAGACTTAATAAACATATGCCTCCCTGGGTGAGACTAATTGAAAAGCAAAGAAAGAGTGTCCAGAAAACTGGGCCTCCTTTAGAGTTTCAGGACTGAAAACAGCTGGATCCTTGTTGGGGCTCAATGTACTCATCCAGGGAGTAAATGCTTGACTTAGGAAAAACATTTATCTTTGGAGGTCATGAACTCCGCACACTCCCTGTCTGCATGCCCATCAGGAGCACAGCTTGTTCTATTCACATGATACTTCCTATGCCACTGTCTTGATTATTACAGCTTCACATTCCTTCTTGTTTTTCCTATTCCCTTGTTGTATTGATAACATTCACAATAAAGGTGGAGACAGTCTGGCTCGGGACCTTTTGCCAAAAGAGCGTCTGGTCCCCAGGCCCTCTCCTTTCTCCTACTAAGTTGTCTGGAGTAATCTTTTCATTCGCCACCTCAGGGTTTGCTGATTAAACTAGACCGTGCACAATAATTCCAAGATCTTCATATTCTTGCCAATACTTGTTCTCTGTTTTTTTTCTTTTTCATCGTAGCCACCTTAATGGGTGTGAGGTGATATCACATAGTAGTTTTGATTCTCATTTTTCTAATGATTAGTAATATTGAGCATCTTTTTATGTGATAATTGACCATTAATATATCTTATTTGGAAAATGTCTATTCAAATTCTTTGTTCATTTTTTAATCAGGTTGTTTTTGTTGTTGAGTATTAGGTTTTCTCTTAATGTTCTGGATTTTAATCCCTTATCAGATATATATTTTGCTAATATTTTGTTCCATTCTTTGGGTTGCCTTTTTTAGTCTGTACACTGCTTTTTATTGCATAATTTTTTTCCAATTTTTCTTTTGTTCTCTGTGCCTTAGGTGTTTTATCCCAAAAGTTACTCCTAAATCTGAAGTCATAAAGTTTTTGTCCTATGTTTTCATCTAAGAATTTTATTGAATTAGTTCTTACACTTAGGTCCTTTATCCATTTTGAGTTAATTGTTTTTATTAGGTAAGTAATAAGGTGTTGGGTAAGGCTCCAACTTCATTCTTTTGCTTGTGGAAATCAGTTTTTCTAGCAACAATAGTTGAAAACATTATCCTTTCTCCATTTAATATTTTGGAATCTTTGTCAAAAATCATTTGACCATATATGTAATGGTTTATTTCTGGTCTCTTTAAATATTTTTTTAAAGATTTTTTTTATTTATTTATTTGAGAGAGAGAGAATGAGAGAGAACAAATGAGAGGGGGGAGGGTCAGAGGGAGAAGCAGACTCCCTGCCGAGCAGGGAGCTCGATGTGGGACTCGATCTAGGGACTCCAGGATCATGACCTGAGCCGAAGGCAGTCGCTTAACCAACTGAGCCACCCAGGCGCCCCTATCTCTGGTCTCTTTATTCTATTACATTGGTACATATGTTTGCCTTTATGCCACTGTCACGCTATTGATTACTGTATCTTTGTAGTAAATTTTGAAATTAGTAAGTGTGTCCTCCAGTTTTGTTCTTTTTAAAGATTGTTTCTGCGAGTCACATGAGATTCTGTATGAATTTTAGGATGGGTTTTTCTGTTCCTATGAAAAAATATAGTGATTTTGATAAGGATTGTGGTTTTGATTTACATTTCCCTGATTAGTGATGTTGATAATATTTTAATGAACGTGTTGGTCATCTGTATATCTGAAACTTCTTTGTACCTAGTATGAATCCATTAGTTTACTCACAGCTCAAATATAAGTGCATATTTTTTAGCTTTGTAAGGCATTCTCAATGGATTGATATACCTGAGAATGATAAATAACCACAGCAATAGTTTGATGTTTGGGGCATGGACAGAAAGCAGTTTATGTGGGCATTCCCTCTAGAATGTGCAAAGATTAGAGTAGGTGATGTTAAAGCCAGTAAGTCTCAATTTACAGTCTGGTGTTTCTGATGATTATCATCAAAAAATGAGGCACATTCTTCATTTGAAGGCATACGTGATATGGGTCTAAAGTATCTCTAAGCTGCAATAAGTTCTCTTGTGAGTTTTGGCCTCTGTAGACTGTTAGAGACACTGTTATGTGGCTGGTGTGTTTATTCGAGAAGGTAACCTTATAGGGGTATTTCTTGTTTCATTATAGTACCTGGTATTTATATATATTACTACTTGTCTGTAGGATAAAGGGAAGCCAATTATCCCTTTGTCTGAAATATAAATTGGTCATTGGCAGTTTCCTCACTGGGTGCTTTTGGACCTAGTGCCCAAACCTGATATAATCTTATGGGGAGAGGGGAGCAAGGAGAAAACACAGAGTACAGTAGTATGTGGGCAACCTTGCCCAAGAAACAGCTCCATGTCACTTTTTTTTCAGTTGGTCTATGAACAAAGAATTCCCTTTAAAAGGGGAAGTGGATACGGAAAGCAAAAGTAAATGGGTTACTTGTTATAGCTAGTAAAAGTCAGCCTCCTCAGTACAGACCACAAAATATGCTAATGAGCCTAGCCAGGCATACGTAAATAAAGAAATATGTGTTTAAGAATATATATAAAATATATAAATTAAATATTGATCCTTAAGTGTAGTGTGTGGAACTTTATGCAAATAAGGATATTTAATGACACTCTTTCAAAAAGAGTCGAAGTGGAGCTAAGGGTCAGCAAATTCAGAAAATATTTGCCAGTTAAAAATAATTAGATACCAGATTTAGACATGAAAAGCGTATCTTACATTCTGTTACAGCCTTAATGTTGTTTATGTGAAGAAATAATTTATAAAAGAAAAAAAAGAGAAAGACATAAGAGTATTAGCCAACTGATTATGAAGTCTCATACTGTGATTAAAGACAATACAGGAAACTGGAGATAACATTCTCATTGAACAACTTGTTAGGTATTTATAGAAATTGTGTGAACAGCTATATGCCTTAGAAAATAAGTATCATTGCCAAATTGGTTATTTCTAATCTTTGAGATACAAAGTAGTGAAGGTGAAACCAATTAGTTCCAAGAAACTTATCAGAGTATTAAAATATCCTTACAAATATGTCACACTATACATATATATGGATCAGTTTTTTTTTTTTCCATATAAGCATGAATGGACTATGAGGATTGGGAAAATGAACAGTCTTTGAAAGCATATTCTCCTGGATTTGGAATCCTTGCCCCACAACCCTTCAGCTATGTGACCTTGGGAAATTTACACATTTCAGAGCCTCAATTGTCTCATCTATAAACTTGGAACAATGATATTTCACAGGAGAGTTCTTCTGATATTTGTAATTTTCTAAGCCTGTTGAAAGCAATGAGCTATTTGAATTCAAAGTACTTCTGTCACTGTATTTGCATTTTGTTTTGTTATTTTTTTTCAATTAAGAGAGAGCATAAATGGCTTGTAATCTTTATGAGGGCAAAATATGTGGCCATCCTACTAGTACCTCTCTAGGGCCTAGCATAGTGCCTGACACATGATAGTTACTCATTAAGTGGTTTTGGAATGAATTAATGAAAAAAGTATTATCACTTTGTGCTTTTATACTATAATTTAGCGACTTAGAACAATTGTGGAATGTTCAGATTAGGACAAAGAATTCATTTTAGAATGCTTTTCAGCACAGGGATTTTAACAGCCTCAGATGACCAGAAGAAACTTAGCAAAATACTTCCTAGTAAAAGTTTTGTTGAGCCAACTTTAACAGATCAATGAACTTAAATATTCATAATCTTATATATGGCAAATGCGTAAATACTACAAAATTTTGAAAATCCCTAAATCTTGTGGACTGTTTTAATTTTGATTCATTTAATAAGTACATCATTTGTGGGCTTCCTGCTTACTGAGAAGAGTTGAATAATGTCAGTCCCTTGATCTGAGTAAGTTCATAATCTAATTCAGAGAGCAAGATCATACAACCAGTGATGACAGTATACTGTCGTGGGTGCTATGACTGAGGTATGAACTTGTTACCAAGGTGGCAGAGGGCAAGAGTTACGATCTCACACTAGGGTCAAGTGTGGTATTGTGGAGTGTGGTGAGATGGTGGGATGGTGCCAAGAAATGCATCTTAGAGGTATTAAACCTTGGAGTCAAGTTATGAAGGGCAACTAAGATGTAGTCACTCAAATGAGGGAAGGTATTACAGGCAGATGAAACTTTTTAAAATGCTCTGAGCTGAAAGAATTCTGGACATTAAGAACACCAACACATTTGTATAGGTGGAGATTCAGTTTTAGGTATCTGGAGAAGGATATGAATTAGGCCTGATATACAAAGCCCGGGAATTTGGATTTTATTTATCAAAATATAGTGAACACTATTCTACCCTTTTCCTGATAACTCAGGGCCACCAATGTCATATCAATTACCAAAGTGAACATAATAGAATGACTTTTTCAGACCTGGCTTGCTGTGGTTAGAAGGACTAGTGTACCTTATATAAAATGTCCTAATTTGTCACCATATTGTAATTCTGACCTATGACTACAGTCATCTTTATGTTTATATTCTTACTGTTAGCTGCTAACATTTATAGTTAGTAGTGGACCAAATTTGGCAACCCCTCTCCCTATTTTCTAAATCGTTTTCTATTCTATAGACTAACAAATTAAATAATTAAATTTTCTAGAATTATGTGGGAATTAAGTTCTATGTAAAGATAATAGAACATGTTTGCTACTATAGACCCCCTCTTGTCCATGGCATACAGGGCCAGTTGATTGTAACATCTCTTCCCATAGAGCCAAAGTAAGGGCTTGAAATTTCTTCTTAACATAATCCTACATTTCAGGAAGCTACTATTAATTAGCAGGATGAACTCCATTTTTATGACTTAGCTCTCTTTTAAGTGCATTTTGTGAGTCTTAGTACATGGTTTCATAAAGGTAATTTTGCTTAATTATTATTTCTCAGCTGTATCATCAATAAAGATTAGAGTTATTCCTGCCCCAAGTACTTGAATTCAAACAATTTTCATGTTAACGTAACTTAAGTGATTAGATTCTTAATTAGATTGAACTTTTAAAAAAGATTTTACTTATTTATGAGAGAGAGCAAATGAGCAGGGGGAAGGGGCAGGGGGAGAGGGAGAAGCAGACTTCTCCTGAGCAGGGAGCCCCATGTTGGGCTCAATCCCAGGACCCTGAGATCATGACCTGAGCTGAAGGCAGATGCTTAAGCAACTGAGCCACCCAGGTGCCCTTAGATTGAACTTTTTTTTTTTTACCACTTTTTCTCTTTATTATCTCTTTTTTTTAAAGATTTTTTAAAATTTATTTATTTGACAGAGAGAGTCACAGCGAGAGAGGGAACACAAGCAGGGGGAGTGGGAGAGGGAGAAGCAGGCTTCCTGCTGAGCAGGGAGCCCGATGCGGGGCTCGATCCCAGGACCCTGGGACCATGACCTGAGCCGAAGGCAGACGCTTAATGACTGAGCCACCCAGGTGCCCCTATTATCTCTTTTTTTAAAAGATTTTATTTATTTATTTGACAGAGACACAGCAATAGAGGGAACACAAGCAGGGGGAGTGGGAGAGGGAGAAGCAGGCTTCCCATGGAGCAGGGAGCCTGATGTAGGGCTTGATCCCAGGACCCTGGGATCACGACCCCACCCAGGCGCCCCTATTATCTTTTTTTTTTTAATTTAAATTCAAGTTTGTTAACATATAGTATATTATTTGTTTCAGGAGTAGAATTTAGTGATTAATCAGTTGCATATAACACCCAGTGCTTATTACATCTGGTGACCTCCTTAATATCCATTCCCCAATTACCCTATCTCCCCACCCACCTCCCCTCCAGCAACCCTCAGTTTGTTTCCTATAGTTACGAGTCCCTTCTGTTTGGCCTCTCTCTCTGTGTTTATCTTTTGTTTTTCCTTCCGCTCCTCTGTATTCATCTGTTTTGTTTCTTAAATTCCACATATGAGTGGAATCATATGGTATTTGTCTTCCCCTGACTGACTTATTTTGTTTAGCATAATACCCTCTAGTTCCTTCCAAGTCATTGCAAATGATATGCTTTAATTCTTTTTGATGGTTGAGTAATATTCCATTATCTATATATACCACATCTTCTTTATCCTTCATCTGTTGATGGACATCTGGACTCTTTCCATAATTTGGCTATTGATGATAGTGATGCTATGAACATTGGGGTGCATGTGCCCATTCGAATCACTAAGCTTGTACCCTTTGGATAAATACCTAGTAATTCCATTGCTGGATCATAGGGTCATTGTATTTTTAACTTTTTGAGGAATCTCCATACTATTTTCCAGAATGGCTGCACCAGTTTGCATTCCCACCAACAGTGTAAGAGTGTTCCCCTTAGTCTGCATCCTCACCAACATCTGTTGTTTCCTGAGTTGTTAATTTTAGCCATTCTGACTGGTGTGAGGTGGTATCTCATTGCAGTTTTGATTTGTATTTCCCTGATGTCAAGTGATGTTGAGCATTTTTTCATTTGTCTGTTAGCCATTTGTGTGTCTTTGGAGATATGTCTGTTCATGTCTTCTGCCCATTTCTTGACTGGATTTTTAAAAATTATTTTTAGGTGTTGAGTTTGATAAATTCTTTATAGACTTTGGATACTAAACCTTTTAGATTGAACTTTCTAATTGAAGTTTGGCTTACTCAGCAAACCTGAGATTACCAGAGGGTCTTCTAGGTTTCCTGTGCTTTGGTTTAGAAAAAAATTGGCCTTAGAGTTTAGAGTTGTAGATTATTAGAAAATCAAGGGCTCATAATAATTATCCAGTCCACTCCACTAATTTTATGGATGAGAAAACTGATGACTAGAGAAACCAAATGACTTGCAAGGTCACACTGTGAAAGAATGCCTAGAGCTTAAGGCATTGGATTTTATATAGTTTTCTGTTGTGATGGTTAATTTTATGTGTCAACATGACTGGACCATGGGGTACCCAGATTAAACATTACTTATGGATGCATCTGTAAGGGTGTTTCCAAATGAGATTTCAATTGGTGGATTGGTGGAAGTACATTGCCCTCCTCAATGTGGGTGAGCATCATCCAATCCACGGAGGGCCTGAATAGACTAAAATGTGATGGGAGGTTGGTTTATTCCTTTCTTGCCCACCTGGCTGTTTGAGCTGGGAAGTTGTCTTTTCCTGACCTTGGACTGGGATTTACAGTATCAGATCCTCTGGTTCTCAGGCCATTGGACATAGACTGGAACTACACCACCAGGTTTCTTGGGTCTCCAGTTTGTTGTTGGCAGATGGTGGGACTTTTCAGCCTCCATAACAGCACAAACATAATAATAATAATCTCATAATAAATACCTTTCCATCTATATCTATACCATCTATCTATCTATCTATCTATCTATCATCTATCATCTATCTATCTATATGTATATCTATCATCTGTATCTATCTATCCTACTGGTTGTGTTTCAGAACCCTGATTAATACCTCTCTATACTCTTACAGGATTGAAAAGGTAAACTCCAATTGAAGTGAAATTATCCTCCAGCTGATTTCAAACTAGACTCTAAATTAATGAGGTTTTATTGTTTAGAAGCATGGAAATGGAAGGAAAACTCGTACTATGAGTCCAGGTTTACCTTGATCTCAAAACCAGACAAAGACCTCACCAAAAAGGAAAATTACAGATCAATAGCCCTGATGAACATGGATACAGAAATTCCCAACAAGATAATAGCTAATAGGATCCAATAGTACATTAAAAGGATTATTCACCACTACCAAGTGGGATTTATTCCTGTGCTGCAGGGGTGGTTCTACCCCTGAAACTAATAAATTACAAAAAAAAAAGAGAGGCAGAGAAATATAAATTTGTTTTCTTAATGTAGACAAATATCACTTTTTGATGTTATAAGACATACATGTTTCAAATGTAAGCTACTCATTTTCTTCCTGCTCTGATTTGTCTCTCCAGGGCAGCTGGAGGAGATGTTAAATGTGTCCTGAGTTTAATAAGCCAACTGGATCCTCCCATGGTTAGCTTACTTTACTGTCTGAGGCTTCACCTCTCCCCTTAGAATTTTATTGGCACAGTCTAATTATCCATGTCTCAGGCTCAAAAGATTTAATAAAATTACCATTTTATTGGTAGATTCATAGGAATAGGCATGTTTTCAACTACTTAAGATATATCCAGAGAAGTCAGAAAATACTCTTCTGATATTTCACAGGAAGCATATTGTTTACTGTCTTAATCTCGTAAAGGAATAATCTGTTCCTGTCAAAAATCTTTTTTCTGTTTCCCCAGGTGATTAATTTCTTGAAGTCATTTTAGAAGTCCCGATAATTGGGGAGCCAGGGTGGCTCAGTTGGTTAAGTGGCTGTTTTGGCTCAGATCATGATCCCAGGGCCCTGGGATCAAGCCCCTTGCTCAATGGGGGGTCTGCTTCTCCCCTGCCGGCCTCTCCCCCTGCTTGTGCTTGCTTTCTCCCTTTCTCTCTCTCTGTGTGTCAAATAAATAAATAAAAACTTTATAAGAAAGTTCTGATAATCATAAATGTTAATAAAATATTCTAAAGTTGTATGTAACTGTATTTGTATTAAATTTTACATATGGAATGCCAATTGATTAGAAAAAAAATTGAGATTATCCAATAACTGCAGGTGTTAGGAATGCTTGCCTGTGAACAAAATATAAATATTGCAAGATATTTGAATTTATTAGCTTAAGCACTTATGTAAAAATGATTGGCTCACTGCTGCCCTGGCCCCCTCATCTTTCCTGAAGTGATACAATTAAGTTTTGACAATTTAATTTGTCAATTAAAATAGGGCAATCACTTTAATAGAGCCTTGTGTCCTGATTGCAATGTTATGTGACTGATGGACTCCAGCTGGTGGGGCCTCATTCTCTCAGTCTGGGAAACAGATGGCCCAGAGGTTAGTAGCATTCCCCCTTGTTCTCCACTTACTGTGCCAACATTTGAGTCTGTGTATCCCGCTAAAATTCCCCAGCTCTTTTTCGGAATTTGGAATTTAGGGGTGGTGGTTACTGGAAGAAAATAGTATATTTGTCTAAGTGTCCATTCAGAATTTAATACAGAGAAAATTTACTCTTCAAAGATCTCTTTTGCACGTAACTCTAATTAGCTTTCTTTTAGTTGGCACTGGCACTTATTTACTGACATGAAGTGGACACATGCAGCTGAAAAAGGATTTGGAGAGGAACCAAATAACATAGGGAAGCTTCAGGGGTACATAAAGTAAAATTTGAACCTCCATTCTGGGTAGCATCTCCAATTATGAAAGAAAATATTGTTGAGAAGATAGTGATATGTTAGCATGACATCTTCTATGAAATAAGCTTTTTAAATTAATCATGATCCTGAATGCTCTAAGTAAAGAGTAATGAAGTCTTAAAGGAGAATGTTTCTTAATTGTTCTTGGGTGAAACCTGCTGACAACATTAAGGCCAAGAGTAGACAAAGCAAAAATAATTAATTGTAGCAATGTATGTTACGCTACCCCTTCCTCTCCTGGCTCCATGATTCTGAGATACATGGATTTTATGAAAATATCATGATGAAGTAAATAAAGAATTGTTATGTGAACGTAACTTTATTGCCTAAACAAGTTAGAAAATTTGCCAGTCTTGCCAATGTTGATATCTAAAATGATCTTTAGTTAATTCAGTTATGGAAAAGAATTTAGCTGGAATTTGCTAGAAATTGAGTAGTGTTGGGGAAAGACTACAGAGATGGGATTAAATCTGTGTCCCTCCAATATTTGCTGAAAAAGTTTTAGCATGGATGAAAGCTTCTATATGATGTAATTATGCCATCATTTGTTCCCAGTGAAGGTGCTTTTTGGAAAGGTTCTTTTCTTACTCTTGTCTTGCATATATAGAAAAAAACAAAAACAAAACAAAAAACACTGCTTTTCCTTTTGCCTTGACAGCCCAGGATAGTTTACGCTGCTTTTTAAAGGTCCTTTGTTGAAGTTACTTGTAATTAATTATATTCTGTCTTCTGAGGTATTTGACAACTATACCCAATTTCCTCTCACCTATAATTTAATTAATAGTTCTGTAATGCACATTGTCACTGATTTCTTGGAATTGAGTCACTGATTAAATGTTTTTGTAGAGATTTATGATCTAGACATACAAAACTAATACTCAGATTAAAAGCCACTCACCACTAATTAAATCTGAAACAAACCTTTACTTTGTTCTAAACTTGGAGTTAATATTAATGAAGCTGCTAATCTTTTCTGTATTCTTATGGTCAATTCCAGCTACATTTATTTGTGCTTTGCTTACTTTCTAAATAGAGAATAGTCTTCAAATAAGCACTTATTTGAAGTATACTTAAATGAGTATACTCATGGTTACAAATAATCAAGGAAATTACTTTTTTAAAAAATTACTTACTTAGGGGCGCCTGCGTGGCTCAGTCGTTGGGCGTCTGCCTTCGGCTCAGGTCATGATCCCAGGGTCCTGGGATCGAGCCCCGCGTCAGGCTCCCTGCTCGGCGGGGAGCTTGCTTCTCCCTCTCCCACTCCCCCTGCTTGTGTTCCCTCTCTCGCTGTGACTCTCTCTGTCAAATAAATAAATAAAATCTTTAAAAAAATTACTTATTTAATTTAAATTCGATTAATTAACATAAAATGTACTATTAGTTTCAGAGGTAGAGGTCAGGAATTCATCAGTCTTATAAAATACCCAGTACTCATTACATCATGTTCCCACCTTAATGTCCATTACCCAGTTACCCCATCCCCCCACCAAACATCCCACCAGCAACCCTCAGTTTGTTTCCAATTATTAAGAGTCTCTTATGGTTTGTCTCTCTCTCTGATTTCCTGTTCTTTTATTTTCCCCTCTCTTCCCCTATGATCCTCTGTTTCCTTTTAAAATTCCACATATGAGTGAGATCATATGATAATTGCCTTTCTCTGACTTATTTTGCTTAGCACAATACCCTCTAGTTCCATCCACGTCACTGCAAATAGCAAGATTTCACTTTTTGATAACTGAGTAGTTTTCCATTATATATATATGTATAACATCATCTTTATCCATTAATCTGTCAATGAACATCTGGGCTCTTACCATAGTCTGCTTATTGTGGACATTGCTGCTATAAACATTGGGGTGCAGGTACCCCTTCGATCGCTACATTTGTATCTTTGGGGTAAATTCCTAGTAGTGCAGTTTCTAGGTCATAGGGTAGCTCTAATTTCAACTTTTGGAGGTATCTCAATACTGGTTTCCAGAGTGGCTGCACCAGCTTGGATTCCCACCAACAGTGTAAGAGAGTTCCCCTTTCTCCATATCCTTACCAACATTTGTTTTTTTCTGTCTTGTTAATTTTAGCCATTCTGACTGGTATGAGGTGGTATCTCATTGTGGTTTTGATTTGTATTTCCCTGATTCTGAGTGACGTGGAACTTTTTTTGTGTGTCTGTTGGCAATTTGTATGTTTTCTTTGGAGAAATATCTGTTCATGTCTTCTGTCCATTTCTTGACTGGATTATTTGTTCTTTGGGTGTTGAGTTTGATAAGTTCTTTACAGATTTTGGATACTAGTCCTTTATCAGATAAGACATTTGCAAATATCTTCTCCCATTCTGTCAGTTGTCTTTTGGTTTTGTCAACTCTTTCCTTTGTTGTGCAGAAGTTTTTATCATGATGAAGTCCCAATAGCTCATTTTTACCTTTGTTTCCCTTGCCTTTGAAGACATGTCTAGCAAGAAATTGCTGTGGCTGAGGTTAAAGAGTTGGTGCCTGTGTTCTCTTCTAGGATTCTAATGGATTCCTGTCTCACATTTAGGTCTTTCGTTCAATTTGAGCTTATTTTTGTGTATGATGTAAGAAAATGGACCAGTTTCATTCTTCTACATGTGGCTGTCCAATTATTACAAAACCATTTGTTGAAGAGACGGTCATTTTTCATTTGGTATTCTTTCTGCTTTGTCGAAGATTAGCGGACCATAGAGTTGAGGATCCATTTTTGGGTTCTCTATTCTGTTCCATTGATTGTGTATCTGTTTTTGTGCCAGTATTATACTGTCTTGATGATTACAGCTTTGTAATAGAGCTTGAATTCCAGGACTGTGATGCCACCAACTTTGGTTTTCTTTTTCAACATTCCTCTGGCTATTCGGGTTCTTTTATGGTTCCATACAAATTTTAGGATTACTTCTTCCAGCTCTGTGAAACAAGTTGATGGTACTTTGATATGGATTGCATTGAATGTATAGATTGCTCTAGGTAGCATGATATTTTAAAAATATTTATTCTTCCAAACCAAGAGCATGGACCATTTTTCCATTTCTTTGTGTCTTCCTCATTTTTTTCATGAGTATTCTATAATTTTCTGAGTACAGATCCTTCACCTCTTTGGTTAGGTTTATTTTCAGATATTTTATGGTTTTCATGCCATGGTAAATGGGATCAACTCCTTCATTTCTCTTTCTTCTGTCTCATTGTTAGTGTATAGAAATGCAACTTATTTCCATGCATTGATTTTATATCCTGCCACATTGCTGAATTATTATGAGTTCTAGCCATTTGGGGGTTGAGTCTTTTGGGTTTTTCCACATACAATATCATGTCATCTGCTAACAGTGAGTTTGACTTCTTGTTTGCCAATTTGAGTGCCTTTATTTTGTTGTTGTTGTTCTCTGATTGCTGAAGCTAGGACTTCAAGTACTATTTTGAATTAAAGTGGTGATAGTGGACATCCCTGCCATGTTCCTGACCTTAGGGGAAAAGTTCTGTTTTTCCCCATTGAGAATGATTTTCACTTTGGGCTTCTCGTTGATAGCTTTTGTGACATCGAGGTAGGTTCCCTCTATCCCTACGCTGTGGAGAGTTTTAATCATGAAAGAATGCTGTACTATGTCAAATACTTTTTCTTCATCAATTGAGAGGATCGTATGGTTTTTGTCCTTTCTTTTATTAATGTGATGTACTATGTTGATTCATTTGCAAGTGTTGAACAACCCTTGCAGCCCAGGATTACATCCCACTTAGTGGTGGTGAATAATTCTTTTAATTTAAAAATTTTTTTTATTAACATAATGTTTTGTTTCAGGGGTACAAGTCTGTGATTCTTTAGTCTTACACAATTCACAGTGCTCACCATAGTACCTACCCTCCCCAATGTTCATAACCCAATGTGCATAACCCCATGCCTCCCACCCCCTCCACTCCAGCAACCCTCAGTTTGTTTCCTGAGATTAAGAGTCTCTTATGGTTTGTCTCCCTCTCTGGTTTTGTCTTGTTTCATTTTTTCCCTCCCTTTCCCTATGATCCTCTGTCTTGTTTCTAAAATTCCTGATATCAGTGAGATCATATAATACTTGTCTTTCTCTGATTGACTTATTTTGCTTAGCATAATACCCTCTCATTCCATCCACGTCATTGCAAATGGGAAGATCTCAATTTTTTTGATGGCTGCATAATATAACATTGTGTGTATGTATATGTATATATATATATATATATATCACATCTTCTTTATCCATTCATCTGTTGATGGACATCTAGGCTCTTTCTATAGTTTGGCTATTGTGGACATTGCTGTTATAAACATCGGGGTGCATGTGCCCCTTCGGATCACTACGTTTGGATCTTCAGGGTAAATACCCAGTAGTGCAATTGCTGGGTGGTATGGTAGCTCTATTTTCAACTTTTTGAGGAACCACCATACTGTTTTCCAGAGTGGTTCACCAGCTTGCATTCCCAACAACAGTGTAGGAGGGTTCCCCTTCCTCTGCATCCTTACCAACATCTGTCATAACCTGACTTATTAATTTTAGCCATTCTGACTGGCGTGAGGTGGTATCTCACTGAGGTTTTGATTTGGATTTCCCTGATGCCGAGTGATGTTGAACACTTTTTCATGTGTCTGTTGGCCATTTGATGTCTTTGCAGAAATGTCTGTTCATGTCTTCTGCCCATTTTTTGATTGGATCATTTGTTCTTTGGGTGTTGAGTTTGATAAGTTCTTTATAGATTTTGGATACTAGCCCTTTATCAGATAAGACATTTGCAAATATCTTCTCCCATTCTATCGGTTGTCTTTTGGTTTTCTTGACTGTTTCCATTGCTGTGCAAAAGATTTTATCATAATAAAGTCCCAATAGTTCATTTTTGCCCTTGTTTCCCTTGCCTTTGGTGATGTATCTAGGAAGAAGTTGCTGCGGCTGAGGTCACACACAGCTGCTGCCTGTGTTCTCCTCAAGGATTTTGATGGATTCCTGTCTCACACTTAGGTCTTTCAACAGTTTTGAGTCTATTTTTGTGTGTGGTATAAACTGGAAATGGTCCAGTTTCATTCTTCTGCATGTGGCTGTCTATTTTTCCCAGCACCATTTCTTGAAGAGACTGTCTTTTTTCCATTGGACATTCTTTCCTGCTTTGTTGATTAGTTGACCATAGAATTGAGGGTCCATTTCTGGGCTCTCTATTCTGTTCCATTGATCTATGTGTCTGTTTTGTGCCAGTACCATACTGTCTTGATGATTACAGCTTTGTAGTAGAGCTTGAAGTCCGGAATTGTGATGCCACTGGCTTTGGTTTTCTTTTTCAACACTCCTCTGCCTACTTGGGGTCTTTTCTGGTTCTATACAAATTTTAGGATTATTTGTTCTATTTCTTTGAAAAAGTTGATGGTATTTTGATAGGGATTGATTTAAATGTGTAGCTTGCTCTGGGTAGCATAGACATTTTCACAATATTTGTTCTTCCATTCCATGAGCATGGAACGTTTTTCCATTTCCTTGTGACTTCCTTAATTCCTTTCTGAGTATTCTACAGTTTTCTGAGTATAGATCCTTTGCCTCTTTGGTTAGATTTATTCCTAGGTATCTTATGGTTTTGGGTGCAATTGTAAATGGGATCGACTTCTTAATTTTTTTTTCTTCTGTCTTGTTGTTGGTGTATAGAAATGCTACTGATTTCTGTGCATTGATTTTATATCCAGCCACTTTACTGAATTCCTGTATGAGTTCTAGCAGTTTTGGGGTGGAGTCTTTTGGGTTTTCCACATAAAGTATCATATCATCTGCAAAAAGTGAGAGTTTCAGTTCTTTGCCTATTTGGATGACTTTTTGTTGTTGTTGTTGTTGTTGTCTGATTGCTGAGGCTAGGACTTCTAGTATTATGTTGAACAGCAGTGGTGATAGTGGACATCCCTGCCATGGTCCTGACATTAGGGGAAAAGCTCTCAGTTTTTCCCCATTGACTATGATATTCGCTGTGGGGTTTTTCATAGATGGCTTTTATGATATTGAGGTATGTATCCTCTATCCTACACTGTGAAAAGTTTTAATCAAGAAAGGATGCTGTACTTTGTCAAATGCTTGTTTTGCATCTATTGAGGATCTTATGGTCCTTGTTCTTTCTTTTATTAATGTATCATATCACATTGATTGATTTGCTGATGTTGAACCAACCTTGCAGCCCAGGGATAAATCCCACTTGGTCGTGGTGAATAATCCTTTTAATGTACTGTTGGATCCTATTGGCTAGTATTTTGGTGAGTATTTTTGCATACATGTTCATCAGGGATATTGGTCTGTAGTTCTCCTTTTTGAGGGGTTTTTGTCTGGTTTTGGGATCAAGGTAATTCTGGCCTCATAAAATGAGTTTGGAAATTTTCCTTCCATTTCAATTCATTGAAACAGTTTCAGAAGAATAGGTATTAATTCTTCTTTAAATGTTTGGTAAATTCCCTGGGGAAGCCATCCGGCCCTGCGCTCTTGTTTTTTGGGAGTTTTTTGATTGCTGCTTCAATTTTCTTAGTGGTTATGGGTCTGTTCAGGTTTTCTATTTCTTCCTGGTTCAGTTTGGGTAGTTTATACATCTCTAGGAATGCATCCAATTTTTCCAGATTATCTAATTTGCTGGCATATAGTTGCTCCTAATATGTCCTTTTAATTGTATTTCTTTGGTGTTGGCTGTGATATCCACTCTTTCATTCATTATTTTGTTTATTTGGGTCCTTTCTCTTCTCTTTTTGTTAAGTCTGGCAGGGGTTTTTCAATTTATTAATTCTTTCAAAGAATCAGCTTCTATTTTCACTGATCTGTTCTACTGTTCTTTTGGTTTTTATTTCATTGATTTCTGCTCTGATCTTTATTATTTCTCTTCTCCTGCTGGGTTTAGTCTTTATTTGCTGTTCTTTCTCCAGCTCCTTTAGGTGTAGGGTTAGGCTGTGTATTTGAGACCTTTCTTGTTTCTTGAGGAAGGCTTGTATTGCTATATACTTTCCTCTTAGGACCGTCTTCGCTGCATCCCAATGATTTTGAACAGTTGTGTTTTCATTTTCATTGGTCTCCATGAAGTTTTTAAATTCTTCTTTAATTTCCTGGTTGACCCATTCATTCTTTAGCAGGAGGCATTTTATCCTCCATGTATTTTAGTTCTTTCCAACTTCCCTCTTGTGATTGAGTTCTAGTTTCAAAACATTGTCATCCAAAAATATGCAAGGAATGATCCCAGTCTTTTGGTACCAGTTGAGACCTGATTTATGACACATTATGTGGTCTATTCTGGAGAATGTTCCATGGGCACTAGAGAAGAATGTGTATTCTGTTGCTTTGGGATGGGATGTTCTGAAAATATCTGTGAAGTCCATCTGGTACAGTGTGTGACTTAAAGCCTTCATTTCCTTGTTGATCTTTTGCTTAGATGATCTGTCCATTTGAGTGAGGGGCGTGTTAAAGTCCCCTACTATTATTGTATTGTTGTCAATATGTTTCTTTGGTTTTGATATTAACTGGCTTATATAATTTGCTGCTCCCATTTTAGGGGCATAGATGGTTACAATTGTTAGATCTTCTTGTTGGATAGACCCTTTAGGTATGATATAGTGTCCCTCCTCATCTCTTATTATAGTCTTTGGTTTAAAATCTAATTTGCCTGATATAAGGATTGCCACCTCAGGTTTCTTTTGATGTCCATTAGCATGGTAAATTGTTTTCCACCCCCTCACTTTCAATCTGGAGGTGTCTTTGGGTCTAAAATGAGTCTCTTGCAGACAGCATATCGATGGGTCTTGTTTTTTTTATCCAATCTGATACCCTGTGTCTTTTGGTTGGGACATTTGGCCCATTTACATTCAGGGTAACTATTGAAAGATATGAATTTAGTGCCACTGTATTGCCTGTAAGGTAACTGTTACTGTTTATTGTCTCTGTTCCTTTCTGGTCTTTGTTACTTTTAGGCTTTCTCTTGACTTAGAGGACCCCCTTTCAATATTTCTTGTAGGGCTGGTTTGGTGTTAGCAGATTCTTTTTTTTTTTTTTTAAGATTTTATTTGACAGAGAGAGACAGTGAGAGAGGGAACACAAGCAGGGGGAGTGGGAGAGGGAGAAGCAGGCTTCCCGCAGAGCAGGGAGCCCAATGCGGGGCTCAATCCCAGGACCCTGGGATCATGACCTGAGCCGAAGGCAGACGCTCAACGACTGAGCCACCCAGGCGCCCCTCGCAGATTCTTTTAGTTTTTGTTTGTCCTGGAAGCTTTTAATCTCTCCTATTTTCAATGACAGCCTAGCTGGACATAATATTCTTGGTTGCATATTTTTCTCATTTAGTGCTCTGAATATAATATGCCAGTCCTTTCTCGCCTGCCAGGTCTCTGTGGATAGGTCTGCGGCCAATCTAATGTTTCTACCATTGTAGCTTACAGACCTCTTGTCCCAAGCTGCTTTCAGTTTTCTCTTTGTCTCTGAGACTTGTAAGTTTTACTATTAGATGTCGGGGTGTTGACCTATATTTTTTTGATTTTGAGGGGGGGTTCTCTGTTCCTCCTGGATTTTGATGTCTGTTTCCTTCCCCAGATTAGGGAAATTCTGTACTATAGTTTGCTCCAATATACCTTCTGCCCCTCTTTCTCTTTCTTCTTCTTCTGGGATCCCAATTATTCTAATATGTTTCATCTTATGGTATCATTTACCTCTTGAAGTCTCCCCTCATGATCCAGTATTTGTTTATCTCTCTTCTCAAATTCTTTATTCTCCATCATTTGGTCTTCTATATCACTAATTCTCTCTTCTGCCTCATTTATCTTAGCAGTTATAGCCTCCTGTTTTTTATTGCACCTAATCAATAGCCATATGATTTCGACTGGGTTAGATTTTAGTTCTTTTATTCCTCCAGAAAGGGATTCTCTAGTATGTTCTATGCTTTTCCAAGCCCAGCTAGTATCTTTATAATCATCATTCTGAACTCTAGTTCCCACATGTTACTGATTTCCATATTGATTAGGTCCCAGGTAATTGGTACTGTCTCTTATTCTTTTTTTGAGGTGAGTTTTTCCGTCTTGTCATTTTATCCAGAGGAGGATAGATGAATGAGAGAACCAAATACTAAAAGGGAAAGAACAACCCCAGAAAAATATACACTAAACAAATCAGAAGAGACACGAAACTGGGGGAAAAAGAAAGGGAAAGGAAAAAAAAAGAATATGATCAGGCTGGTGAATAGATCAGAGCCACACACTAGATTTGGGGCATATTTGGTCTGTTAGAAGAAACTGCCTCCCAAAATTTTAAAGAAATAAAAACTTATATATGTACAAAAATAAGGGTAAATATGATGAAGGGATGGAATATGATTGTAAAGATGAAAATTATAAATGATTTTTAAAAAGGGATTGATAAGAATTTGGTTGAAAGAAAAAAAATTTAAAAAAAGGAGAAGAGAATGTGATCAAGCAGGAGACTAGAACAAAGCCATACACTAGAGATTTAGTATATATTTTGGTCTCTTGGAAGAAATTGTATCCCAAAATTTTATTTTTTTATTTATTTATTTTTAAAGATTTTATTTATTTATTTGAGAGAGAGAGAATGAGAGAGAGAGAAAGCACATGAGAGGGGGGAGGGTCAGAGGGAGAAGCAGACTCCCTGACAAGCAGGGAGCCTGATGTGGGACTCGATCCAGGGACTCCAAGATCATGACCTGAGCTGAAGGCAGTTGCTTAACCAACTGAGCCACCCAGGCGCCCCTATCCCAAAATTTTAAAGAGAGAAAAACATATACACACACACACACACACACACAAAGTAGGTTGAACTAAAATGAAGGAATAGAATATGACTCTAAAAATGAAAATTAAAAAAGATTTTTTAAAAAAGGGATTGATAAGACAAGATTTTGGTTGAAAAAAAGGGAAAAGAAAAATTCAAAAAAAATAGAAAAAGAAAAAATAAAGAAATTTTGAAAAATTAACTTTGAAAGACTAAAGAATCATGGGGCAAAAAGCCATGAGATCTATGTGGTGAATTCCCCTAGTGCTGGAGTTCTTCAGTTCTCATTGATTGGTAAACTTGGTCTTGGCTGGATGTTCTTACTGATCTTCTTGGGGAGGGGACTGTTGTAGTGATTCTCAAATATGTTTGCCCAAGGCGGAATTGCCCGACCCTTGCCAGGGGCCAGGCTAAGTAATCGGCTAGGGTTTGCTCACGGTAGCTTTTGTTCCCTGAATACTTTCAATACAGCTTTGGAGGACAAGAATGAAAATGGTGGTCTCCAAATTTCCACCTTGGAGGAGCTGAGAACTTGGAGCTCCACTCTTCAGTGAGCCCCCAGAGAAAAGCAGTCAATGACTCCTGTCTCCCTGGTATCTGGCCACAATCCATGCACACCTGGCCTGTGCCCAAGCATTTCTATCTCTGGCACACGACCCCATTTGGAGTCTCCAAACCCAGAAGTTTCCTGCGGTGTACTCCCGTGCCACTCCCCCTGGGGGAGGAAGGGGAGTCTCCCTGGATCTGCCACTTGTTGGGTCCCTGCTGGAAGAGTAGTGTCCCGACTGTGCCATGGATCACAGTTTATGGCAACCCTGAGCTGAGAGCCCATTCCTTGCTCCATCTTTGCAGCTGGCTTCCCTGCTCCAATACCTGGGAGTTCTGCTGCACTCAGGCACCCCTGGTCTTTCTGTGACCCTGAGGGTCCTGTGACCACACTGTCCCAGTGAGGGTTCCATCCCCCCGTTTAGCCACTAGAGTGACATCCCTAAGTGGAGCAGACTTCTAAAAGTTCTGATTTTGTGCTCTGCTGCTCAATCACTTGCCGGTAACCAGCTGAGGAGGCTCCCTCCCACTGTGTTCTATCTTCCCAAATATCACCTTGGATTCAATTCTCCTCACATCCTACCTTCCATAGAGTGGTAGCTTTTCTGTTATGGAGTTGATTCTATTCTTTTCTTCGATCTCCTGTTGAGTCTGTAGGTGTTCAGAATGGTTTGATCCCTATCTAGCTGAATTCCTGGGACCAGATGAAATTTAGGTCTCCTACTCATCTGCCATCTTGCTCCTCTATTCCCTGCATTTTATCAGACCACAATGCCCTGAAACTGGAACTCAATCACAAGAAAAAATTTGAAAGGAATTTAAACACTTAGAAATTAAAGAGCATCCGCTAAAGAATGACTGGGTCAACCAGGAAATGAAAGAAGAACTTAAAACATTCATGGAAGCCAATGAGAGTGAAAACACATCTGTCCAAAACCTATGGGATACTGCAAAGGTCGTCCTAAGAGGGAAACACATAGCCATCCAAGCCTCTTTCAAAAAATTTTAAAAATCCCAAAAGTACAACTAACCTTACACCTAAAGGAGCTGGAGAAAGAACAGGGAATAATGCCTAAATGAAGAAGGGGAAGAGAAATAATAAAGATTAGAACAGAGAACAATGAAATAGAAACCAGACAAAGTAGAAGAGATCAGTGAAACTAGAAGGTGGTTTCTTGACAGAATTAATAAGATCGATAAACCTCTGGCCACATTTCTCCAAGAGAAATGAGAAAGGACTGAAATTAATAAAATCATGAATGAAAGAGGAGAGATCACAACTAACACCAAGGAAATAGAAACAATTATTAATAATTATTACCAGCAACTATATGCCAAAAAATTAAGCAACCTGGAAGAAATAGATACATTCCTGGAAACTTACAAACTACCAAGACTGAAACAGGAAGAAATAGACAATCTGAATAAACCAATAACTAGTAAGGAAATTGAAGCAGTAATCAAAAAACTCCCAAAAAACAAGTCCAGGGCCAGATGGCTTCCCAGGGGAATTCTACCAAACATTTAAAGAAGAAATAATACCCATTCTCCTGAAGCTGTTTGAAAAAATAGAAACAGAAGGAAAACTTCCAAACTCCTTCTATGAGGCCAGCATAACCCTGATCACAAAACCAGGCAAAGACCTCATCAAAAGGAGAATTACAGACCAATATCGCTGATGAACATGGATGCCAAAGTACTCAACAAGATCCTAGCCAAAAGGATCCAACAGTACATTAAAAGGATTATGCAACACAACCAGGGATTTATTTCTGGGATGCAAGTTTGGTTCAACATTCACAAATCAGTCAACGTGATAGATCACATTAATAAAAGTAAAGACAAGAACCATATGATCATCTCAATTGATACAGAAAAAGCATTTGATAAATATAGCAACCTTTCCTGTTTAAAACTCTTCCATGTGTAGGGTTATAAGGAACATACCTCAATATCATACAAGCCATCTATGAAAAGCCCACAGCCAATATGATTCTCAATGGGGAAAAGCTGAGAGCTTTTCCCATAAGGTCAGGAACACAACAAGGATGACCACTCTCACCACTATTGTTCAACATAGTACTAGAAGTCCTAGCCTCAACCATGAGACAACAAAAATAAATAAAATGCATTCAAATTGGCAAAGAAGCCAAACTCTCTCTCTTCACAGATGACAGGATACTTTATGTGGAAAACCCAAAATCTCCACCCCCAAACTACTAGAACTCATACACCAATTCAGGAATGTGGCAGGATACAAAATCAATGCACAGAAATCACTTGCTTTTCTATATACTAACAATGTAACTGTAGAAAGAGAAATTAAGGAATCGATTGCATTTACAACAGCACCAAAACCGTAAGATATCTTGGAATAAACCTAAACAAAGAGGTAAAGGATCTATATTCTAGAAACTACAGAACACTTATGAAAGAAATTGAAGAAGACACAAAAAGAAAGAAAAACATTTCATGCTCTTGGATTGGAAGAATAAACATTGTTAAAATGTCTATGCTGCCCAAAGAAATCTACACTTTCAATGATATCCCTATTAAAACACTATTGTCATTTTTCAAAGAGCTGGAACAAATGATTGTAAAATCTGTATGGAACCAGAAAAGACAAGGGAATATTGAAAAGAAAAACAAACCTGGGGGCATCACGTTGCCTGACTTTATGGTATATTACAAAGCTCTGATCACCAAGACAGCATGGTATCAGCAGAAAAGCTAATACCTAGTTCAGTGGAACAGAATAGAGACTTCAGAAATGGACCCTCAACTCTATGGTCAACTAATCTTTCACAAATCAGGACAAAATATCCAAGAAAAAGAAGACGGTCTCTTCAATAAATGGTGCTGGAAAATTGGACAGCTACATAGAAAAGAATGAAACTCGACCATTCTCTTACATCATACAAAATATAAACTCAAAATGGTTAGACCTCAATATGAGACAGGATTCATCAAAATCCTAGAGGAGAAGATTGGCAGTAACTTCTTTCACACTGGCCACAGCAACTTCTTTCAAGTCACATCTCCGAAGGCAACAGAAATAAAACAAAAATGAACTTTTGGGACTATATCAAGGAAAAATCTTCTGCACAGCAAAGGAAACAGTCAACAAAACAAAGAGGCAACCCAAGGAATGGAAGAAGATATTTGCAAATGACAGTACAGATAAAGGGCTGGTATCCAAGATCTATAAAGAACTTTTCAATCTCAACTCCCAAAAAAACAAATAATCCAGTCAAGAAATGGGCAGAAGACACGAACAGACACTTCTCCAAAGAAGACATACAAATGGCTCACAGACACATGAAAAAATGTTCAACATCATTAGCCATCAGGGAAATTCAAGTCAAAACCACATTGAGATACCACCTTACACCAGTTAGAATGGCAAAAATTGACAAGGCAAGAAACAACAAATGTTGGAGAGGTTGTGGAGAAAAGGGAACCCTCTTACACTCTTGGTGGGAATGCAAGTTAGTACAGCCACTTTGGAAAACAGTGTGGAGATTCCTCAAAAAATTAATAATAGAGCTACCCTATGACCTAGCAATGGCACTCCTGGGTATTTACCCCAAAGACACAGATGTAGTGAAAAGAAGGGCCATTTCCACCCCAAAGTTCATATCAGCAATGTCCACAATAACCAAACTCTGGAAAGAGCCAAGATGCCCTTCAACAGATGAATGGATAAAGAAGTTGTGGCCCATATATACAATGGAATATTACTCAGCCATCAGAAAGGATGAATACCCACCATTTGCATCGACATGGATGGAACTGGAGGGGATTATCGTAAGTGAAGTAAGTCAAGCAGAGAAAGACAATTATCATATGTTTTCACTCATATGTGGAACGTAAGGAATAGCATGTAAGACCATAAGAGGGAAAACAGAATGGAGGGAAATCAGAGAGGGAGACAAAGTGTAAGAGACTCTGGACTCTGGGAAAGGAACTGAAGGTATAAGAGGGGAGAATTGTGGGGGTATGTGGTTGCTGGGTGATGTGTATTAAGGGCTCATGTTGTGATGAGTGCTGGATGTTATACGCAAATAATGAGTCATTGAACACTACATCAAAAACTAATGATGTGATATATGGTGGCTAACTGAACATAATTTAAAAAATTTTAAAAATTAAAAATAAAAATTCTCTGTAAAAAATAAATAAATAAAGACATGCATACATAAATAAATATATAAAAATAAAGTATTCCAAAAGTAAAGACTGTCCAACAAAAACCATTATTGTGTTTGCCAGTAGGACTACATTGCCATGTTTATAAAGAGATTTGACGTGGTCGATTTCTTTCTCCCTTGAGGATGCATCCTCCCTCTACTGAAGAGAAAATATAGATTGCAGACCAGCATTTTAACTATTTACTTCCCAGATGTCTCTGATGAATCTCCATTTTGTATATCCATATTCTGCCATGGTCTTCTCTAATAACATGTGAGATGTATGTAAAGACAGTCCTCAATTTAACCAGAATTAAATGGGAAAGTCTGCAGGATGTAACCAGGTTCACTTCTCTTGATGTGATCTAGAATTAGCATCATACTTACCTCCCTTTCAATAATGGATGATAAAGTGCTCCTTGATTTAATAAGCTAAGGAAATAATACCTTCTGGTCATTAGTGGGGGTTAGAGAAGTGTTCAATGATGTTGCACCTTTTAACTACTTGATGTGCCAGCCACTTGCATTGTGGCTTATGCCAACTCTGTGAGATGCACAGCACTATCATCCCCTTGTCTGTGGGGTCAGGGGAAAATGTGTCATGCATATGAGAAATAAATCCTGAGCAGTCGTATATCAGACCATATCTACATATCTTGCTACAGATGTTTTGTCATGTATTCCATAAGTTAAAACCTAAAATGTATTCCACTTTTCATTAACATTTTTATTTTGCAATAAACTTTTAATGCAACTATGAGCCAAAAAAGTACATTTTCAACTAAAAAATACAGAATGTTCATTTCTTTTTTTTATTATGTTATGTTAGTCATCATACAGTACATAATTAGTTTTTGATGTAGTATTCCATGATTCTTTGCTTGCATATAACACCCAGTGCTCCATGCAATATGTGCCCTCCTTAATTCTCATCACCAGGATAACCCATCCCCCACCCCCTCCCCTCTAAAACCCTCAGATTGTTTCCCAGAGTCCATAGTCTCTCATGGTTCATCTCCCCCCTCTGATTTTCCTCCTTTCATTTTTCCCTTCCTTCTTCTAATGTCCTCCATTCTATTCCTTATGTTCCACAAATAAGTGAAACCATATGATAATTGACTTTCTCTGCTTGACTTATTTCACTCAGCATAATCTCCTCCAGTTCCATCCATGTTGATGCAAATGTTGGGTATTCATCCTTTCTGATGGCTGAGTAATATTCCATTGTATATATGGGCCACAACTTCTTTATCCATTCATCTGTTGAAGGGAATCTTGGCACTTTCCACAGTTTGGCTATTGTGGACATTGCTGATATGAACATTGGGGTGCATGTGGCCCTTCTTTTCACTATATCTGTATCTTTGGGGTAAATACCCAGTAGTGCCATTGCTGGGTCATAGTGTAGCTCTCTTTTTAAATTTTTGAGGTACCTCCACACTGTTTTCCAAAGTGGCTGTACCAACTTGCATTCCCACCAACAGTGTAAGAGAGTTCCCCTTTCTCCACAACCTCTCCAACATTTGTTGTTTCTTGCCTTGTCAATTTTTGCCATTCTAACTGGTGTAAGGTGGTATCTCCATGTGGTTTTGATTTGAATTTCCCTGATGACTAATGCCGTTGAACACTTTTTCATGTGTCTGTGAGCCATTTGTATGTCTTCTTTGGAGAAGTGTCTGTTCATGTCTTCTGCCAAAAATGTAATGAATATGTCATTTGCCTCAATTGTTTATCATCATTTAACATATTTAACATATACTAAGATAAGAGGGGGGAGGCATACTGGTATTACAGATTAGATCAAAACAAAAATTACTGAAGAAGCTTTAGTACTTAAGTGAGAAGTTAATAAATATTTTAAGATTATTTCTAAAGGTGAGAATTTAATTACAGCTGCAGATTGCATGTTCTTTTTCTCCAAATTTTTATTTAAATTCTAGTTAGTTACATGTAGTGTCACATTGTTTTCAGGGGTAGAATTTAGTGATTCATCACTTACATATAATACCCAGTGCTCAACAGGACAAGTGCCTTCCCTAATACCTATCACCCATTTAGCCCATCTCCCACTCACATCCCTCCATCAACCCTCACTTTGTTCTTTATCATTGAGTTCCTTATGATTTGTTTCTCTCTCTCTTTTTCCCCCTTCCCATATGTTCATCTGTCTTGTTTCTTATATTCCACATATGACTGAAATCATGTGGTATTTGTCTTTCTCTGACTGACTTATTTTGGTTAGCATAATACAGTTTTAACTCCATCCACGTCATTGCAGATGGCAAGCATTCATTCCTTTTAATGGCTGAATTATATAGATGATAGATAGATAGATAGATAGATAGATAGATAGATAGATAGATAGATGATAGATAGATAGATCACATCTTTATCCATTTATTAGTTGATGGTCATTGGGCTCTTTCTGTAGTTTGGCTATTGTTGAAAATGTTATAAACACTGGGGTATATATACCCTTTCGATTTTGTATTTTTTATCCTTTGGGTAAATACCTAGTAGTGCAATTGCTGGATCATAGGGTAGTTCTATTTTTAACTTTCTGAGGAACTTTCTTACTGTTTCCCAGAGTGGCTGCACCTGTTTGAATTCTCACCAACAGTGCAAGAGTATTCCCCTTTCTCTGCATCCTTGCCAATGCCTGTTTTTTCTTGTGTTGTTAATTTTAGCCATTCTGAGAGGTACGAAGTGGGTGTTTATTCATATATATATTCATATGTGTGTGTGTGTTTACATTACTCAGCCATAAAAAGGAATGATGTCTTTCCATTTGTTGTGATGTGGATGGAGCTAGAGAGTATTATACCATGACAAATAAGTCAGTCAGAGAAAGACAAATACATATGATTTCACTCATTTGTGGAATTTAAGAAAGAAAACAAAGGAACATATGGGGAAAGAAAGAGGAAAACCAAGAAACAGACTCTTAACTATAGAGAAAAAAGTAATGGTTACCAGAGGGGAAGTAGTTGGGGGGATGGGTTAAATAGGTGATGGGGATTAAGGAGTGCACTTGTGATGAGCACTGACTGTTGTATGTAAGTGTTGAATTACTAAATTCTACTCCTGAAACTGTTACACTGTATGTTAACTAAGTGGAATTTAAATAAATACTTTAAAATTAAAGAACTTCTAAAACTCAACACCCAAAAAACAAATAATCCAACTAAAAAAAAAGGAGGGGGTGAGCAAAGACCTGAACAGACATTTCTCCAAAGAAGACATCCGGATGGCCAACAGACACATGAAAAGATGCTCAACATCACTCATCATCAGGAAAATGCAAATTAAAGCTGCAACTAGATATTACCTCATACCTGTCTGAATGACTGAAATAAAAAACACAAGAAACAACAAGTGTTGGTGAAGATTGAGAAAAAGGAGCCCTCTTGTGATGTGGGTGGGAATGCAAACTGGTGCAGCCACTCTGGAAAAAGTATGGCACTTCCTCAAAAAGTTAAAAATAAAACTGCCCTATAATCTAGTAATTTTGTTAATGTGTACTTACCCCCAAATTACAAAAACACTAATTCAAGGAGATACATGTAGCCCTATATTTATAGCAGCATTATTTACAATAGCCAAATTATGGAAGCAGCCCCCATATCCATTGACAGATGAATGGATAAAAAAAGATGTGGTACTTATAGACAATAAGTATAACAATGGAATATTATTTGGCCATAATCAAGAATGAAATTTTGCTGTTTTCAGTGATATGGATGGAACTAGAGCATAATGTTAAGTGAAATAATTCAGTCAGAGAATGTAGAAAGCTATATGATTTCATTCATATGTGGAATTCATGAAACAAAACAAATGAGCAAAGGGGGAGAGAGAGAGAGTGACAAGCCAAAAAACAGACTCTTAATTATAGGTTATAGATTATAGATTAATTATAATTCTTAATTATAGAGAACAAACTGATGGTTACCATAGGGGAGGTGAATGAGGAGATAGGTGAAATAGGTGATGTGGATTAAGGAGTGCACTTGTCGTGGTAAGTACTGGGTGATATATGGAATTGTTGAATCACTATAATGTACACCTGATACTGATATAACAATGTAGGGGTACCTGGGTATTTCAGTCGGTTAAGTGTCCAACTCTTGGTTTCAGCTCAGGTCATGATCTCAGGATAATGAGATTGAGCCCCACAGCAGCTCCATGCTCAGCTCAGAGTCTTCTTGAGATTCTCTCTCCCTCCCCCACTTCCCCTACCCTCACTCTTTCTCTCTCACCCTCTCAAATAAATAAATAAATAAATCTTTTAAAAAACAATGTATATTGACTATACTGGAAACATTTTTAAAAATTGTTCCAATCCCAGGAGATCTTTATTTTGATTATTTTATTGTCTATTCTAAAGTTTCTGTTTGGCTTTTTTTTTTATACCTTCCATTTATTTGCTGAGGTTTTCAAGATAATTAATAATTGCTTACAAAAGCATTTTTGTGATAGCTGCTTTAAAATGTTTCAGATTATTTCAATAATTGATTTATCTCAATCTTGACATCTATTAATTTTCTTCCATCATTCAAGTTGTGATTTCCCTTGATCTTTGTATGACTTGTTATTTTCATCACACCCTTATCATTTTTAATATTATAATATGAGGCTCTGTAGTCTATCTAACTTTTTTTTTTTTTAACAGAGAGTGTCCCTGTTGTGATGTAGCTGGATGGTCAGGTGTGTGTTCATGTCAACTTCTAGTGGGATTTCCTGACACCTGCTTTGCAAAAGTGGAACACTGACTCACACTACCTCATTGCACGTGTGTGAGATAGATATTTAGCTCCCTTGTCAGATCTGCCAATATCTTCATAGTGAAAGTTGGGTACTGACTCATACCATCTCACTGCCTCCAAGTGGATGTGGATGTGAATGCTTATCTGACCAGTGGACCTCACTAACACCAAGGTGTAGAGAAAGTTGTGTACCATGTAGTCCCATCTTGTTCTCCTCATTCAGTCTCACTGATGGTAGATAGGGATGTAAGTTCAGTTCCTCACTGGTTTTCACTAACTCCAAGAGTGTTGGAAACCAGAGTGTTGACAGCCCTGCCTTGTTCTGTGTTATTCACAACTCCATTGCTGTTGTGTTGATATGGGGGCAGGGTGAGAAGAGGCTATAGAACAGAGGTCACTAACACTACCTTATACCATCAGATGATGGTGGAGGAACAATGTACCATTAAACCTCACTGACGCTACATAAGAAAGTCAAAACACCACATTGCTTGCTTCTGTTGAGTGGGGGGTGGAAGATCAGTTCTGTGCTCAGCACCACTTATACGAATTACTCTGACAGGGAAGCACTGCCATCTTAGGGAATCACTGCCTGCTTCTGCCAGATAGGTCATGGAAAATCAGCTCTCTAGTTGGTCCTGCCAACACTACATCAGAGGAATTGGAACATCATCTGCTTCCACTCAGCAGTGGAGGGAAGATCACATTCCTGCAGTGGATGGAAAATCAATTGCCTGCATTTGAGGCTGTCAACTAACCTTGTTTCCCACCACAAACCACATACCCTGTTTCTTAGTCTGGCATACTCTGTGCTCCAGCCACCATCTTCTGACCAGTTTTTCATATATCCTATGCCCATGCATCCCTCTGTGCCTTTCTTTCAGCTGTTTTCTACTTAGACTAAAAAGGCCTCAATATTGTACCACCTTCTGAATGTCTTCCATTTGTTTCAAGTTGTCTTTTCCAATCTCCCCAACCATAACAAATCACTACCTCCTTTGGGTCACCAGTGCTTAATTTGTACCTGTCATAGCATGTACTATGATCTGCCTTGTACAATGGAATTAATGACATTTATGTCTATCTCCACCACCCATCCAATTATAAATTATCATTGTATCTCCCAAATTTATTTTCAACAATGTTTTATTTATCCAGAATTTGGGCTTCTAGAAAATTACAGCATTTGAAAGCATCCTCTGAAACTGGCTATAAGGGACAAAATCCTTGCCACAGTGCCTTTTTGATTTACACTCAGGTCCTGACAAAGAGGTGATGGGCATTAAGGAGGGCATGTGTTGTGATGAGCACTGGGCGTTATACGCAACTAATGAATCAATGAACACTCCCTCAAAAACTAATGATGTACTCTATGTTGACTAGTTGATTGAATTTAAAGAAAAAGAGATCTTGAGTGTAAAATAGAGTAAAGGATTAGAGATGGGACATGAGCCAGGTGGTTTGTAGACAAACCTGGCAAGAAAAAGGACTTGTTTTAGGGATGACTGGTTAGGAGACCACAAGTACTTACCATGAGTTTGTTCATGTGTTAAGAAATTTACTTTTATTTATTTTAATCTTTACAGCTACCCTTTGAGGTAGATGTTATTATTATCCACATATTGTAGGTTGATGGTGCTCTCCTAATCATTTTCAGATTTCTGGACACATTCACAGGGTCAGTCATCTGGGTGTTTTGAAGGGATAAATAAAGCTGCTGTGAGAGATTTTGAGTCACTAGGACTCTAGTCTGTAGAGGCTGTGTAAGAGTACTTGCTTCATGGGGCGCCTAGGTGGCTCAGTCGTTAAGCAGCTGCCTTCGGCTCAGGTCATGCTCTCAGGGTCCTGGGATCAAGCGCCGCATCGGCCTCCCTGCTCGGCGGGAAGCCTGCTTCTCCCTCTCCCACTCCCCCTGCTTGTGTTCCCTCTCTCACTGTGTATCTCTCTGTCAAATAAATAAAATCTTATAAAAAAAAAAAAGAGTACTTGCTTCATTAGGGATGATTTCTTTGGATTGAAGCAGAGCAGCTAAAACTACTTATTTCTTTATTTCATAAATATTTATTGAGTACCTACCTTTTGTAAGATACTTGAGATGCAAGATAAAAGTTCTTTCTTGATGGTTTTATAGTTGAGTGGGCAGATATACAAAATATACATTATATCATAGTGTGGTAAGGTCCACTGAATCCCTGAATTCATAATGTTAGGTAATGACTTAATATTAGAATCAGTTTTAGAGAAGAAAGGATATTAGAAATTGTTTTCTCAGGCTGCTTTGTGGGGTTGTAAGCAAGAATTCCGTTGAAGTATACAACCAAAGGGCCTGAGTGAATTGTTTGCCCTCCATTTGTATGACCTGTGTGGTCTTCTCCTACATGTCAACTGCTTTTTTAAGCAATAAGAGCTTGGCACATCTTGGTATGGGAAATTACCTGGAACACATTTTTTGTGGAACATAATGGCATGACATTTGCACATGTCTTCTTTCTTTCAGTGTGTAAGTTGTATATATGTGTGAATATGTACACACCACTATGACATTCTAAAGAGTTTAGAAGTACCTTTTAGTGTATGTAGCTTTCTTGCTTCCTTGGAATTCTTTTCTCAATGTGTAGTATTGGAGACTTATCCCACCTTCAATGTCCTTGGCCTGGGAAACATGGGGAATTGGGGGATCCAGAATATTCTGCCCTTTTAGCTATTAACTTGTACAAGGACTAGGTTTTTGTGTCCCTGTCTTGGTAGTTATGAAATGTGGAGGCAGCCAGTATTGTCATCTTGCAGCTCTCTCCCCTACTTTTCTACATTTCCAGATAAATTAATGGCCTTTATTTTACCTGTGATGACATGAGGTATTGTCTTCTCACCAGTGAAGGATGGAGGAATGAGAATTAGGGAGCTAGACTTCCCTGGCTTTAATTGCCATCTTGTAAAGTAGGATACAGGGCTAAAAGGTTTACAGACATTCCTATTTAATCCTCATCACAGCCCTGTGACTTGAGGTAGGTGAAAGTATGGACACTTTCTTTTCTATCTTTCAGATTTTCCATATGAGGATGCAGTAGTTCTATAATCAGAAAAACACCAAATATATACAACAAAAACCCTTTCATTTCTCTCTACAATTTTGTCCCTATTGCCTGCTTTTTCACACATTGTTCTTATCACATATGTGGATTTCTATGGCATTAAATATTATTTGAAAATATGGTTTATACTAGCTCAATAAATCCATATATGAAGGTAAACTAGCTTCATTATCTATTTTTTCATAGGTCATTTAGCACAAATAATGGACCATCCATACAAAGAAACCAAGGGACAATTAAAAATCATGTTTTCAGAGTATTTGATAAGCTTGGAAAATGCTCTTGATATAAATTGGAAAAAATAAGCTATAAAAGTTTGAAATCTCACAATTTTGTAAAATATAAGCATAGATTTACTAATGAGAAGGAAATATTTTGTTTTATGTCTAGATGGTAAGATTAAAGTTAGTTTTGTCTTTTATTTCACTGAATTTCAGAAATTCTCCACAATGTCAGTACATTTCTTTTACATTCAGAAAAGAAGATCATTAAAAAAGGCATTACTGGGAGTGATCAGGTAGAAAATATAAAGGAGAGTTTGGATCAAGATGGTGGGCTGTACACAGGCTTTTCCTTCACTGCTCTCATATTCCTTAAACTGAAAGAAAATAATTTGTATGTACAAACTCTGTTTGTGTATGTGTGTATTGAATATTATTTTATAAAGGCTTTGTAAGGAATTCCTGTAAGATAGAAAGCAGATGGAGTGTCTGTGGAGAAGGCTGACGGGCGAAAGGCGGCCAGAAAGAAGGAGCAGAGGGACCGGCCTGTCTGGCTCCAGTTTGAGGGAAGCGGTCAGGGAGCGCGTGAGGAAATGGAGTGAGAGACTGTGACTGTGTGGACTGAACGCGGGTGCGCGCACTGACCCGCCCTGTCTCTGCAGGCCCAGCGGAAGGCGGAATGGCAGGGGGCGGGGCCGAGGCGCAGGCGGGCTCAGAGGGGTCGGATTCCTGAAACAGCAAAAACCTCGGCGCCAGAGCTAGGCCAAACAGAGCAGCGCTGCGAAGCCGAGGCCGCGCGGACTTGTCAGAGACCCACCGCTGCCTGCGCCTTTGCTGCTGCAGTCATCTCTCTTATCCCTTGCCTACCTTTCCTGCCGTCTCCTCAAACACCGTTTCGCAGCTTCAGCACCCGATAACAGCTAAGTGGTCAATTCTGGGACTCGGGGTTGGGAGTCGGGGTGGGTGCGAGGCGTAGGCAGTACAAACTAGCCCGCCATCTGCTGCGGCAACCGCCACTGCTGCAGACACCTCTCCTGGGCGGGAAAGGAGAACACTCAAAAGGCCCACGCTGCCCCGGCGCCCACGGTCAGAGTTAGAGCGTTTCTGTCAAGCCTTGGTGAGAGCCTTGCACTTGGGGAAGGGAGGACGGACTCAGAGATCACGAAAAAATATCTCATATTGGATAGTGTTGACTTTTTGTCAGCTTAATTGAGGAAGTGGCAGCTTTGCTTGAGCCTCCTTAAACCCTGAGCCATGTCACCCCCAACTGTGCCCCCAATGGGTGTAGACGGCGTCTCCGCATACCTGATGAAGAAAAGGCACACCCACAGGAAGCAGCGGCGCAAGCCCACTTTCCTCACGCGTAGGAACATCGTGGGCTGCCGCATTCAACACGGCTGGAAGGAAGGCAATGAGCCCGTGGAGCAGTGGAAGGGCACTGTGCTTGAGCAGGTTTCCGTGAAGCCCACTCTCTACATCATCAAATATGATGGCAAAGATAGTGTCTATGGGCTAGAGCTGCACCGAGATAAAAGAGTTTTAGCGCTAGAAATCCTTCCCGAAAGAGTGCCAACTCCTCGCATTGATTCGCGCCTGGCGGATTCCCTGATTGGCAAAGCAGTGGGGCATGTGTTTGAGGGTGAGCACGGTACGAAAGATGAATGGAAGGGCATGGTCCTGGCGCGAGCGCCCGTGATGGATACTTGGTTTTACATCACTTATGAGAAAGATCCTGTTCTTTATATGTACACGTTGCTGGATGACTACAAAGACGGTGACCTGCGCATCATTCCAGATTCCAACTACTATTTCCCTACAGCAGAACGGGAGCCTGGAGAAGTGGTCGACAGCCTCGTGGGCAAGCAAGTGGAACACGCCAAAGATGATGGGTCCAAGAGAACCGGCATTTTTATCCATCAAGTGGTGGCCAAGCCATCCGTCTACTTCATTAAGTTTGATGACGATATTCACATTTATGTCTATGGCCTGGTGAAAACCCCTTAAATTCATTGTGCTCTTTGCAAAAGTCGTGGAACTATTAAATGTAAAACATGACATGTTCTTGTAATTGTGAATTTTTGGAACAGTTTTGGTGTCAGAGATTCAAGAATTTATTACTTGTTACTTATTGTGCCTCCAAATCTTATGACGACTGGTCCCACAGTTTTGCCCCAAGTGCACGTTGGTACTTTTGATATTGTCTTGTTCTGTAATTGAAGATTTAATATGGGTGTTAATAGAAAATTGAAAAGTATTCATTACCATTGGAACAATGAAAAACTAAAGAAAAAATAATGGTGCAACTCCACACCAGATCCTTTCCCCTATTTTATTATCTCCCCTCTTTCTTCTTCCCAGATAACAAGTGTTAAGAACATGATGTTTAACCTTCCATGTTTTCCCCATTCACTTACAGAAAGTTTGTTGTAGTCTCTTCTGTAAAAATGAAAAGCCACATCATTTCTCTGTAATTGCTTTTCACATTTGGAATACCTATGATATATTTTTTAATCAGTAGCTGCAAGTCTCCCTCTCGCTCCCTCTCTCCTCCCTCCTTTCCTCTCCTAGTTCCCCTCTGCCTCTGGAATTTACTTTGTCTATGGTATAACACAGAGGTCGAATTATACATTTTGTTCACATCGGGTGCCTGATTATGCCATCACATTTATTAAATAAGTCACCCATTCCCTCTCTTCCTTTCTCTCTCCTTCCCTCTAGCAGCTGCATATACAGTACATTTATATACTGAAAAGGTATTCAGCCATTCTATTATTGATGGTCACTTAAATTATTTCCTTTCCTTTTTTCACCATAGCATTGCTGCAATAAATACTGGTGCTTTTATTTCTATTGGGTAGTGTCCCAGAAATGGGTTGCTAGGTAGGGGGTATATTTAATTTTAAGAGATATTACAAAATTACTATACAAAATGAAAGTGCTTATTTCCCAGTATCCTCTCCAGCACTCTTTCAAGTTTGCAAATCTGGAGGGTGAAAAATTATATAGTATTTTTTTTTTAATTGACAAACTCAGAGGTTTGCTTGTTTGTTTGTTGATTATTTGGATTTTTCTCTTTTGTGATTTGCTAGTACTTATCCTTTGCACATTTATCTATTGAATCTTTGATCTTTTTCTTATGTATTTGTAGGAATTCTTACTATATTTCTCTAGGATACATATTAATCATTTGTAGCCCATCTGTATTTTTTTCCATTCTATCATTGATCTTGACTTTATTGATGATATCTTTTACTATTACAGTTGTTGCCATTGTTGTTTTTAACTTTTAGATAGACTACTACCTCCTTTTAAGCTTTTTGGTTTCCTATCTTTTTCAGATGAATGCCCCCCCCCCAAGTCATACATATATTCACCTATATTTTTTCTAGAATTTTCATTAATGTTAAGGTTTTAACTATTTGAACCATCTAGAGTTTATTTTGTATATGGTATAAGATAAAGGTTCAAATATACATTTTATTCACATTGGGTTCCTGACTATTCTATCATATTTATTAAATAAACCACCCATTTTTCAGTCTGTGAGCCAGTATCTTGTTTAATTATAGTGGCTTGACCATAAATTTTGAACTCTGGTAAAGTAAGTTACCTCTCATTAGGTGTTTCTTTCCCCCCTTTTCTTCTTTTATATAAATTGTTCTAGAAATTCATTCTTTCTATGAAAATTGAAAGCATTATTTCCACATTAAAAAATTCTGATATCTTAGAATTGTGATACATTTCTACATTTCTATTTAGAAGACAATTTTAATGATATTAACCCTTAACACTCAAGAGTTTTGGTACATCATTAAAATCTTTTGGTTTTGTTTTTGTAATGTTCTTCATATGGATCCATTATATCTGACTACATTTATTTCTAAATATTTTTACAGATTTTGTCACATTTTGAATTGGGTATTTTTTCCTCCTCATTTGTAACTTTTTATTTCTGACAATATAGATAAACTACAGATCATTTTTAAAAATGTTTACCTTATATTGAATCAGCTTACTAAACCCTCTTATTACACTTTTTAAAAATATAATATTTTCAACCTTCTAGGTATACAATCATTTCACCTGCAAATAGAGATAATTGTATTTATTCAAAATAATGTTGAATAATGATTATGACAGATATGCTTGTCTGGTATTAGTTTTCATGAAATTGTCTTTAGTGTTCCCTATTAACATAACATTTGTTGTTGGTTATTGGCAAATAGTCATTAACCATTAAAATGTTTAAGGAGTTTCTTTTATTCCATTTTTTTTTATTCCTGTTTCACATTAGGGGGCTTACTGAAAGTGGCTCCTGAAATTTATCAAATGTCTTTCAGCATCCACTGATAAAATCATATGATTTTGTTTTCCTTTAATTTGTTGATGTAATGAATTAGAGGACTAGGTATTTGATGTTGAACCAAATTTGTGTTTCTGAAATAAATCCTACGTGGTCATATTATAATAATCATTTGATACATTGCTAGATTTTATTTACCAATATTTTATTTAGAATTATTGTATTTATATTTCAAACTGAAATTGTATTTTTTCTTTCTTACCCTGTCTTTATCAAGTTCTGCTTTTAAAATTGTTCTAGCTTTAAAAATGAATTGGCGAATTTTCAGTCTTTTTTTGTGGTCTGAAATAGCTTAAAAAAGCATTAGAATTATTAGAATTATTTGTTCTTTGTTTAAAAAATATTAGAATTCCTGTTGTTCTTTTAAAATTAGCTAGTACCAAGCTATAAAACAATTTAATCCTGGTGACAGTTTTGATGGTAGATCCTTAATCAGCCTTCTTATCTCTCCAATGGTAATTGGTTTATTTAAACTTTCTATTAAAAAAGGAATGTATAGTTTCTATAAAATACAAAATTTAAAGTTTTCTCTATTATTAAGCTTCTTGATTGCATTATTCAGACACTTTATGTCCTTGCATATTGCATACGCATATGCATATTTCCTAAATATGTTCAATATTGAAAACATTGTAATAAATCAGCTATAATGGTGTTTTAAATTCTCTTTGTATTTTATTTATTTTGAAAAAGTAAAACATGATATGGAAAGTATGTAAAATATAACATCTGTTTACTTTTGCCCAAAATCAACAATGTCAATATTTAACAAACAAGTAATATATTAACATTTTGGCATACTTGCTTTAGATATAGATTTATATTTTTTTAAAAGTCAGAGCATTACATATAATAAATCCTTTTCCCAATATTATAAAGTTTCCTTCCTCTGCTGAAGCAACACTGACATGAATTTGGTGTGAATCTTGTCTATGTCTTATACATTTACTTCAAATATAACCATAATTGATAATAGTATTGGTTTTTGTGCTTTTAAAAATTTTGACATAAATGGGAAACTTTAAATCATGTGAAATTTATTTTGTTTTTCATTGTAGAAATATTTTTTTTTCTAACTGGGAGATGGATTGCAACAACAAAACAACCAATAACACGGACCTTAGAATGTTAGTTGCTGTTCTAAGTACTTTTACCACTTTTGACACTCAGGAATGCTTGGCCCTAGCCACAGCACTGGCTACTGACTAAAAAAGACAAAATTACAGTTCTCATAGAGATTGTATCTTGGCTGTTCCTGAGACAGATATCTACTAACACCCGTGACCTCAAGACCAGAAACAGACCTTACATTTCCCCATGATAATTGTGGGGTTACCCCACATTATGACTCCCAGAGGAAGGCTGGCCCTAATCCTGGCACTGTTTTAAGAGTTTGGGACATACCAGTAGACAAAATAAAAACCTTCCTTTCTTAACACGTGGTCTTTTATCATTTAGGTAGCCTTCAGTGCAATAATAAAGATAGAAGGTGGTATAAAACTTCACAGAACAATAAAAAATGTGATAAATATAACTAAAGGGTTAGAGGGGTGCATATGTTAGATCACAAAAGATAGAAATGCATATACTTTTTAGATATATACTGATGTTTTCTAGTCCCTGCTTTCCCACTAGGTCCCAAGTCCTGAACCAAGCATTATATTGTTTCATGATGATATTAGGTTATTAACATACAATCAGACGGAAGCTCAACCCTGTTTTAGGACCTGAGGATTAAACAGTGAACAATCTAGACAAAGTACCTGATATCTTAGAGAATATATCTTAGTGGGGGAAGCAAGACAGTCACCACCATCTTTACACCCCTGGCCCATAGGCCTTATATTATTTTACAGTGATTTGGGGATATTCCACAGCTTGTTAATCCGAGGAAGGTTTCATCATATATCTAATTCTGTTTTAGGGGTTGCATATACAGCAGTGAGCAAAATACGAAACTATGTCTTAATGGGAGGAAGACAGAAAAAAAAAATCAATGTACCGTGTTCACCTACTATAGTTTTACCCCCTAATTTTCTGTGCTTCCAGACTAGAACAAAGTTTTGGATTGCTCCATGGTAATATTATTATCACACCTGCTTTTTTTTGAGCCAGAGGGAGGCTCATCCTTGACTAGGCAATGAAGAAAACTGTCTGTCTCTATTCCCTTGCACTTACATTCTGTTGTTTAGAGACAGTCATACACTCTTCCTTGGGCCACCAGTCTAGAATCAGGTCTTATTCCATGGTGATATTGAAAATCTCTCATATCTTGGTGCTAAATCAGAGGCAAGACTGGAAATGATTATGGCACTGTTTTAGGAGGGGGAAATAGGCAGAAACAAAGTCCTTGTTCCCATAACCCTTACAGTATACACCATGCTGGATGGGGCCAAATTCTTATCTCTTTCTTCCTAACACACTATATACATCCATCAGGCTGTGATGATTGTTTAGAAAAAAGTAAGCAGGGTAAGTAAAGTGGCAGGATGGGATCTTGGGCATACTACTTTATTAGATAGATAGAGAATCTTTCTCAGAACAGATGACATTTGAGTAAACAACTGAATAAAGGGGGGGTAAAAACCACATTGCTGATGCCTTGAGACAAAATGTGCCTGGAGGTAGCAGCCTAGTATGGCCAGATTGGAAGTGAGAAAAAATCAAGATGGAAGGAAATGAGATCAGAGAGGTTGTCAGGGGACAGATCCATGTACAATTTTTCACTTTATTTTATTTTTTTCACTATTTTTTAAATTTTGTTCAGTTAGCCAACATATACAACATCATTAGATTTTAATGTAGTGTTAGATTCATTAGTTGAGTATAACACACAGTGCTCATCACAACATGCACCCTCCTTAATACCCATCATCAGGATACACCATCCCCCCAACCCCCTTCCTTCTGTAACCCTCAGTTTGGTTCCTGGAGTCCAGAGTTTCTCATGGTTTGTTTCCCTCTCTGATTTCCTCCCATTCCATATTCCCTCCCTTCTGCTGTGGTCCTCCCTGCTATTCCTTATGTTCCACATATGACTGAAACCATATGATAATTGTCTTTCTCTGCTTGACTTATTTCACTTAACATACTCTTGTACACTTCCATACACATCACTGTAAATGGTGGGTATTCATCTTTTCTGATGGCTGAGTAATATTCCATTGTGTATATGAACCACAACCTCTTTAAACATTCATCTGTTGAAGGACACTTTGCCTCCTTCCACCGTTTGGCTATTGTTGACATTAATGCTATGAACATTGTGATGCATGTGCCCCTTCTGTTCACTACATCTGTATCTTTGGAGTAAATACCTGGTATGCAATTGCTGGGTCATAGGGTAGCTCTATTTTTAATGTTTTGAGGAATCTCCATACTGTTTTCCAGAGTGGATATACCAGCTTGCAGTCCCACCAACAGAGTAAGAGGGTTCCCCTTTCTCCACAACCTTTCCAACATTTGTTGTCTCTTGCCTTGCCATTTTTTGCCATTCTAACTGCTGTAAGGTGGTATCTCACTGTGCTTTTGATTTGCATTTCCCTGATGGCTAGTGATGTTGAACATTTTTTCGTGTCTGTTAGCCATTCGTATGTCTTCTTTGGAGAAGTGTCTGTTCATGCCTTCTGCCCATTTATTGACTGGATTATTTGTTTTTTGGGTGTTGAGTTTGATAAGATCTTTATAGACTTTGGACACCAGCCCTTTATCTGTAATGTCATGTGTAAATGACTTCTCCCATTCCGTGGGCTGCCTCTTGTTTTTGTTGACTGTTACCTTTGCTGTGCAGAAGCTTTTTATGTTGATGAGTTCCCAATAGTTCATTTTTGCTTTTATTTAACTTCCCTTTAGAGACATGTATTGCCAGAAGTTTCTGTGGAGGAGGTCGAAGAGGCTGCTGTCTATGCTCTCCTCTAGGATTTCGATGGATTCCTGTCTCACATTTAAGTCTTTCATCCATTTTGAGTTTATATTTGTGTATGGTGTGAGAGAATGGTCCAGTTTCTTTCTTATGCATGTGATTGTCCAGTTTTCCCAGCATCATTTATTGAAAAGATTGTCTTTTTTCCATTGGATATTTTCTCCTGATTTGTTGAAGATTAGTTGACCACAGAGTTGAGGGTCCATTTCTGGGGCTTCTATTCTGTTACATTGAACTATGTGTCTGTTTTTGTGCCAGAACCATGCTGTCTTGAGGATCACAGCTTTGTAATAGAGCTTGAAGTCAGGCATTGTGAATCCGCCAACCTTGGTTTTCTTTTTCAACATTCCCCTGGTGATTCGGGGTCTTTTCTGGTTCCAAACGATTTTAGGATTGTTTGTTCCAGCTCTTTGAAAAAATGTCAATGGTATTTTGATAGGGAGGGTATTGAAAGTGTAAATGGCTCTGGGCAACATAGATATTTTCATGTTTATTCTTCCAATCCATGAGCATGGAATATTTTTCCATCTCTTTGTGTCTTCCTCAATTTCTTTCATAAGTGTTCTGTAGTTTCTAGAGTATAGATCCTATACCTCCTTGGTTAGGTTTATTCCTAGGTATCTTATGGTTTTGGGAACTGTTGTAAATTGAATTGATTGCTTAATTTATATTTCTTCAGTCACATTGTTAGTGTATAGAAATGCAACTGATTTCTGTGCATTGATTTTGTATCCTGCCACATTGCTGAATTGCTGTATGAGTTCTAGTAATGTGGGGGTGGAGTCTTATGGGTTTTCCACATAAAATATCATGTTGTCTGCAAAGAAAGAGAGTTTGACTTCTTCTTTGCCAATCTGAATGCATTTTATTTTGTTTCATTGTCTGATTGCTGAGGCTAGGACTTCCAGTACTCTGTTGAACAAAAGTCCTAAGTGGGCATCCCTGCCATGTTCCTGACCTTAAGTAAAAAGCTCTCAGTATTTCCCCATTGAGAATGATATTCGCTGTGGGCTTTTCATAGTCGGCTATAATGATATTGAGATATGTTCCCTCTATCCCTATATTTTGAAGAGTTTTAATAGGAAAGGATGCTGTATATTGTCAAATGTTTTTCCTGCATCAGTTGAGAGAATCATATGGTTCTTGTCTTTTCTTTTGTTAATGTGATCTATCACGATGATTGATTTGCAAATGCTGAACCACCCTTGCTTCCCACCTGGTTGTGGTGGATATAAATAAATCCCACCTGGTCGTGGTGAATAATCTTTTTAATGTACTATTGGATTCTGTTGGCTAGGATCTTGATCAATATTTTGGGATCCATATTCATCGGGGATATTGGTCTGTAATTATCCTCTTTGATGGGGTCTTTGTCTTGTTTTGGGATCAGGGTAATGCTGGCCTCATAGAATGAGTTTGGCAGTTTTCCTTCTGTTTCTATTCTTTGGAACACCTTCAATAGAATATATATGATATCTTCTTTAAATATTTGGTAGAATTCCCCTGGAAGGTATTTTGCCCTGGACTTTTTTTTTTTTTTTTTTTGGAGGTTTTTGATTTCTGATTTCTGCTTCAAATTCCATACTGCCTAATGGCCGTTTCAGACTGCCTATTTTTTCCTGTTTCTGTCTTGGTACTTTATAAGTTTCCAGGAATGCGTCCATTTCTTCCAGGTTGCTTAACTTGTTGGCATATAGTTGCTGGTAATAATTTCTAATAATTGTTTCTATTTCCTTAGTGTTAGTCGTGATCTCTTCCTTTTCATTCATGATTTTATTGATTGGGTCATTACCCTTTTCTTTTGGATAATATGGCCAATGGTTTATCGATCTTATTAATTCTTTCAAAGAACCTTCTGTTTCATTGATCTGTTCTACTGTTTTTCTGGTTACTATTTCATTGATTTCTGCCCTAATCTGTATTTTTTTCTCTTCTTTTTGGTTTAGGTCTTATTTGCTGTTCTTTCTCCAGGTCTTTTAGGTTTAAGTTAGCTTGTGCGTTTGGGACTTTTCTAATTTTTTGAGAGAGGCTTGGATGGCTATGTTTTTCCCTCTTAGGACCACCTAAGAGGTGGCAGTATCCCATAGGTTTGAACTGATATAATTTTATTCTAATTGGTTTCCATGAATTGTTTAAGTCCTTCTTTAATTTCCTGGTTAACCCAAAGATTCTTTTAGAATGTTCTTTATCTTTCAAGTGTTTGAGTTCCTTCCAAATTTCTTCTTGTGGTTGAGTCCCAATTTCAAAGCATTGTGATCTGAAATATGCAAAGAATAATCTCAGTTTTTTGGTATCAGTTGAGACCTGATTTGTGAAGCAGTATGTGGTCTATTCTGGAGAAAGCTGCATGTGCACTCCAGAAGAATTAGTCTTCTGTTGTTTTATGGTGGAATGTTCTGTATATATCTACAAAGTCCATCTGGTCCAATGTGTCATTCAGAGTTCTTATATATTTGTTGACCTTCTGCTTAGATGACCTTTCCATTGCTGTGAGTAGACTGTTGAAGTCTCCTATTATTAAGGTGTTATTTTCAATGTGTTTCATTATTTTGGTTATTAATTGGTTTATATAATTCACTGCTCAAATGTCATGGGCATAGATACTTACAATTGTTAGATCTTCTTGCTAGATATACTCTTTAACTATGATAGAGTGTCCCTCTACATTCTTACTACAGTCTTTCTTTTAAAATCTAATTTGTCTGATATGAGGATTGCTACCCCAGCTTTCTTTTGAGGTCCATTAGCATGGTAAATTGTTCTCCATCCCCTCATTTTCTATCTGAAGGTGTCTTTAGGTTCAAAATGAATTCCTTGTAGACAGCATATGGATGGGTTCTGCGTTTTATATCCAATCTGAAACACTGTGTCTTTTCATGAGAGCATTAAGCCCATTTACATTAAGAGCAACTATTGAAAGATATGAATATAGTACATTGTATTGACTGTGAAGTCCCTGTTTCTGTAGATTTTCTGTTTCTTCCTGGTCTATGTGACTCTTGGGGTCTCTCTTCCTTTACAAAATCCTCCTTAATATTTCTTTTTTATTTTTTCCACTTTTTTTTTAAATTTTATTATGTGATGTTAGCCACCATACAATACATCATTGGTTTTTGATGTGGTGATCCACGATCCATTGTTTTCGTATAACACCCAGTGCTCCATGCAGTACGTGCCCTGCTTAATACCCATCACCAGGCTAACCATTCCCCCTCCCCCTCCCCTCTAAAACCCTGTTTGATTTTCAGAGCCCATAGTCTGTCATGGTTCATCTCTCCCTCCAATTCCCCCTCCCCATTTTTCCCTTCCTTCTCTTAATGTCCTCCATGCTATTCCTTATGTTCCACAAATAAGTGAAACCATATGATAATTGACTTTCTCTGCTTGACTTATTTCACTTAGCATAATCTCCTCCAGGCCCATTCATGTTGATGTAAAAGTTGGGTATTCATCTTTTCTGATGGCTGAGTAATATTCCATTGTATATATGGACCACATCTTCTTTATCCATTCATCTGTTGAAGGGCATCTCAGATCTTCCATAGTTTGGCTATTGCGGACACTGCTGCTATGAACATTGGGGTGCATATGGCCCTTCTTTTCACTACATCTGTGTCTTTGGGGTAAATAACCAGTAGTGCAATTGCTGGGTCATAGGGTAGCTCTATTTTGAAATTTTTGAGGAACCTCCTCATGGTTTTCCAAACTGGCTGTACCAACTTGCATTCCCACAAACAGCATAAGAGGGTTCCCCTTTCTCCACAACCTCTCCAACATTTGTTGTTTCTTTCCCTGTCCATTTTTGCCATTCTAACTGGTGTAAGGTGGTATCTCAGTGTGGTTTTGATTTGAATTTCCCTGATGGCTAATGATGATGAACATTTTTTCATGTGTCTGTTAGCCATTTGTATGTCTTCTTCAGAGAAGTGTCTTTTCATCTCTTCTGCCCACTTTTTGACTTGATTATTTGATTTTGGGTGTTGAGTTTGAGAAGTTCTTTATAGATCTTGGATACCAGCCCTTTATCTGTAGTGTCATTTGTAAATATCTTCTCCCATTCTGTGGGTTGCCTCTTTGCTTTGTTGACTGTTTCCTTTACTGTGCAGAAGCTTTTTATCTTGATGAAGTCCCAAAAGTTCATTTTTGCTTTTGTTTCACTAGCTTTTGGACATGTGTTTTGAAAGAACTTGTTGTGGCCGATGTCAAAGAGGTTACTGCCTATGTTCTCCTCTAGGATTTTGATGGATTCCTGTCTCACTTTGAGGTCTTTCATCCACTTTGAGTTTATCGTTGTGAATGGTGTTAGAGAATGGTCGAGTTTCATTCTTTTGCATGTGGTTGTCCAATTTGCCCAGCACCATTTATTGAAGAGACAGTCTTTTTTCCATTGTTTGTTTTTTCCTGCTTGGTCAAAGATTATTTGACCATAGAGTTGAGGGTCCATACCTGGGTTCTCTGTTCTGTTCCATTGGTCTATAGGTCTGTTTTTGTGCCAGTACCATGCTGTCTTGGTGATCACAGCTTTGTAATATAGCTTGAAATCGGGCAACGTGATGCCCCCAGCTTTGTTTTTCTTTTTCAACATTTCCTTGGCGATTCAGGGTCTTTTCTGATTCCATACAAATTTTACAATTGGTTGTTCCAGCACTTTGAAAAATGTCATTGGAATTTTGATTGGGATAGCATTGAAGGTATAGATTGCTCTAGGTAGCATAGACATTTTAACAATGTTTATTCTTCCGATCCATGAGCATTCAATATTTTTCCATTTTTTGGTGTCTTCTTCAATTTCTTTCATGAGCGTTTTGTAGTTCCTAGAGTATAGATCTTTACCTCTTTTGTTAGGTTTATTCCGAGGTATCTTGTGGTTTTTGGTGCTATTGTAAATGGAATCATTTCTCTAATTTCTCTTTCTACACTTGCATTGTTAGTGTATAAGAAAGCAACTGATTTCTGTGCATTGACTTTGTATCCTGCCACATTATTAAATTACTGGATGAGTTCTAGTAATTTGGGGGTGGAGTCTTTTGGGTTTTCCACATAAAGTATCATGTGGTCTGTGAAAAGAGAGAGTTTGACTTTTTTGCCAATTTGAATACCTTTTATTTCTTTTTGTCGTCTGATTGCTGTTGCTAGGACTACTAGTACTATGCTGAACAATAGTGTCGAGAGTGGGCATCCTTGACGTGTTCCTGATCTTAAAGGAAAGGCTCTCATCTTTTCCCATTGAGGATGATATTTGCTGTGGGGTTTTCATGGATGGATTTTATGAACTTGAGGAATGCTCCCTCTATCCCTATACTCTGAAGAGTTTTAATCAGGAAAGGTTCCTCTATTTTGTCAAATGCTTTTCCTGCATCAACTGAGAGGACCACATTGTTCTTCTCCCTCCTCTTATTAATGTGGTCTATCACATTGATTCATTTGCGAATGTTGAACCACTCTTACATCCCGGGGATAAATCCCACTTGGTCGTGGTGGATGATCCTTCTAATGTATTGTTGGGGCCTATTAGATAGGATTTTGTTGAGGATTTTTGAATCCATATTCATCAGGGATATCGGTCTGAAATTCTCCTTTTTGATGGGGTCTTTGCCTGGTTTGGGGATTAAGGTAATGCTGGCCTCATAGAATGAATCTGGTAGCTTTCCTTCTGTTTCTATTTTTTGAAACAGCTTCAGTGGAATAGGTATTATTTCTTCTTTGAATGTTTAGGAGAATTCTTCAGGGAATCCATCAGGCCCTGCACTCTTGTTTTTTGGGAGGTTTTTGATCACTGCTTCAATCTCGTTACTGGTTATTGGCCTATTCAGGTTGTCCATTTCTTCCTGTTTCAGTCTTGGCAGCTTATAGGTTTCCAGGAAGGCCTCCATTTCATCCAGATTGCTCAGTTTATTGGCATAAATTTGTTGATAATAATTTCTAATAATTGTTTCTATTTCCTTGGTGTTAGTCATGATGTCTCCCCTTTTATTCATAATTTTATTAATTTGGGTCCTTTCTCTTTTCTTTTGGATAATTCTGGCCAGTGGTTTATCGATCTTATTAATTCTTTCAAAGAACCAGCTTCTAGTTTCATTGATATGATCTACTGTGTTTCTCGTTTCTAATTCATTGATTTCTGCTCTAATTTTAATTATTTCTCTTCTAGTGTGTGGCTTAGTCATCGTTTTTTGCTTTTTCTCTAGTTCTTTAAGGTGTAGAGTTAGTTGTTGAATTCGGGATTTTTCTATTTTTTCAGTGAGGCTTGGATGGCTATGTATTTCCCCCTTAGAACCGCCTTTGCAGTATCCCATAGGTTTTGGACCGATGTGTTTTCGTTCTCATTGATTTCCATGAATTGTTTAAGTTCTTCTTTGATTTCCTGGTTGACCCAAACATTCTTGAGCAGAGTGGTCTTTAGCTTCCAAGTGTTTGAATTTCTGCCAATTTTTTTCTTGTGATTGAGTTCCAGTTTTAGAGCATTGTGGTATGAGAATATTCAGGGAATAATCTCAATCTTTTGGTATCAGTTGAGACCTGCTTCATGACCCAGTATATGGTCTATTCTGGAGAAAGTTCCATGTGCGCTCGAGAAGAATGAGTATTCTGTTGTTTTAAGGTGGAATGTTCTATAAATATCTATGAGGTCCACTTGGTCCAATGTATCATTCAAAGCTCTTATTTCCTTGTTGATTTTCTGCTTAGATGATCTGTCCATTGCCAAGAGTGGAGTATTGAGGTCTCCTACAATTAACGTATTGTTTTCAATATGACTCTTTCTTTTGGTTAACAGTTGGCATATGTAGATGGCTGCTCCCAAGTTGGGGGCATAGATATATACAATTATTAGATCTTCTTGTTGGATAGACCCTTTAAGAATGATATAGTGTCCTTCTGTGTCTCTTATTACAGACTTATTTTAAAATCTAATTTGTCTGATATAAGAATTGCTACCCCAGCTTTCTTTGGAGGTCCGCTGGCATGGAAGATGGATCTCCATCCCTTCACTTTCAGTCTGGATATATCTTTAGGTTCAAAATGAATCTCTTGTAGGCAGGATATGGATGGGTCCTGTCTTTTTATCCAATCTGCAACCCTGTGCCGTTTTATGGGAGCGTTTAGGTCATTCACGTTGAGAGTGATTATTGAATGATATGAATTAATTGTCATCATGTTACCTGTGAAGAAGTTGTTCTTATAGATTGTCCCTGTAATTTCTTTTGTATATCACTCTTGGGGTCTTTCTCCTTTTATAAAACCCCCCTTAATATTTCTTGCAGGGCTGGCTTAGTGGTCACATATTCTTTCAGCTTTTGTCAGTCGTGGAAGCTCTGTGTCTCTCCATCCATTCTAAATGAAAGCCTTGCCAGATAAAGTATTCTTAGCTGCATGTTCTTCTCATTTAGTACCCTGAATATGTCTTGCCAGGTCTTTCTGGCTTGCCAGGTCTCTGTGGATAGGTCTGACATGATTCTGATGTTCCTCCCTCTGTACCTAAGGAATCTCTTCCCCCTAACTGCCCTTAAGATGGTTTCCTTGGTTCTAAGATTTGCAAGTTTTACTTTTACATGCTGGGGTGTTGGCCTGTTTTCCTTGATCTTGGGACGGGTCCTCTCTGCCTCTAGGACTCGAATGTTTGTTTCATTCCCCAGATTAGGGAAGCTCTCAGCTATGATTTGCTCACATACATCTTCTAGTCCTCTCTCTCTCTCCATTCCCTCCAGGTTTCCAATTATTCGGACATTGGAATGCTTCATGGTGTCACTTATTTCTCTGATTCTATTTTCATGGATTCTGAGTTGTTTTTCCCTGGCCTCCTCTTTTCCCTTTTTATCTATTATGTTGTGTTCCAGCTCACTTATTCTCTCTTCTGTCTCAGTTACCCTAGCTGCTAGATTATCCAGATTGGATTGGATCTCATTGATAGCATTTTTAAGTTCTGCCAATTCATCTTTCATTTTTGCCCTTAGAGACTCTATGTTGTTATTAATTGATATCTCCATTGTAGCCATTGTCTTCACAATTGCTAGCCTGAATTCCATCTCCAACATCTTGGTTATATCTGAATCCATTTATAAATCTGTGGCATAAGTCATAATCTCTGAGTCTTTTCTATTTTGGGGGTCCTCCTCCTAGTCATTCTGTTGATGGGTTTTTGAGGGAATGTATAGAGTCCAAATTATTGACCAGAACCCAAGCAAGATGCACCTGTTTTCTTGGGACCTTAAGGTTGCTGGCCTCTTTTTTTCCTAGCCTGTCTTCTGTGGGAGAGGCCTGCTGCACTGTTACTCAGGCAACCCTGTTTGGGTGGAGTTGCCCTGCACCCCTGTGGCGGGGGCTGGGCTCAGCAGGAATCAGTTTTTGGGGGCTTTTGTTCTCTGGTAGCTTTCCCTGGCGGCTTTCCACGTCTCTTCCATGAGTCAAAGCAGAAGAGACCATTTCCAACCCTCTGCCTCAGAGCAGAGAGATCACAGTCTGTTCTTCAGTGAGCTCTCTAGACCACACTGTCTCCATTTCTGTCCATGCTTCTATAAACTGCAGGGTCCTGGGTTGTGTGCCCCTCTGCAGTGCTCCCAGTCCTGCCTCCAGTTTGGGGCATGTCTCTGCCCTTTGTGCTTCTAAAACCGCCAGCTGCTCCCAGTTCATGCACGTGCAACCCTGCCACTCAGGGATTCCGCCCCGGGGGCTGCAGTTCCCAGGCGCGACCCCGCCACTCCGTGTTTCCATCCGGGGGCTGCAGTTCACTGGTGCGACCCCACAGCTCTGTGTTTCCACCCCAGGGGCTGCAGTTCACAGGCGCAACCCTGCCACTCCAGGTTTCCCCCTTGGGGGCTGCCCTAGAGTCCTTTCCCCACCGCTACTGGTCTGCGAGTCTGTGCCTGTCTGCAGTGCACAAGGTTGTGGCTCACTGGCAGTGTAGGATCCCCACAGCCAGGCACCCTCCCGCTTCCATTTATCCTCCAATATCTGCCCACAGAATCACGGCTCCCTGCTTTGTACCTCAAAACCAACTGCCTATGATATTCTGTTTGTAGAGATCCAGATCTTCTTACATCTCAGGCTGGTTTTGTGGGTGCTCAGAGTGTTCTGGTGGATATCCAGGTCAATTCTGGGGACCAGTTGAAATAGGGTTCCCTACTCCTCTGCCATCTCCCCCCCCGCTTAAAATTTCTTATGGGGCTAGCTTGGTGGTCACTTTCTTTCAGGTTTTGCTTGTCCTGAAAGCTCTTCATCTCTCCATCTGTTCTGAATGACATTGCTGGATAAAGTATTCCTAGCTGTATATTCTTTTCATTTAGTACCCTGAATATGTTTGCCAGCCCTTTATGGCTTGCCAGTTTCTGTTGACAGGTCTGATGTTATTCTGATGTTCCTCCCTCCATATGTAAGGAACCCACTTTCCTTGGATAGTCTCAGGATAGTTTCTTTGGCTGTGAAATTTGAATGCTTCATTATTATATGTTGGGGTGTTGCTCTATATTTATTGATTTTGCAAGGGTTCCTCTCTGCCTCAGTTGACTCAAATGCTTGTTTCCTTCCCTAGATTAAGGAAGTTCTCAGCTACGATTTATACAATTATACCTTCTAGCCCCCTATCGATCTCCAGTCCCTCAGAGATCTCAATATTTCTGAAATTGGAAGGTTTCACCACATCATTAATCTCTCCAATCCTTTTTCCATGTGCTACTAGCAGCCTATCTCTGTTTTCCTCAACTTCCTTCCTTTCTCTCAGCTTATCTTCTAGATCACTAATTCTCTTTTCTGCCTCATTTACCTAGCTGTTAGACTATCTATTTTAGACTGTATCTCATTCATAGCATTTTTTTTTAGATTGGCCTGACTAGATCTCATTTCTGCTCTTGGATACTCTACATTACCACTAATGGTTTTTTGAAGCCTAGCTATTTACTTCATGATTGGTATCCTGAATTCTATTTCTGACATCTTGCTTATATCCATATCCATTCGTTCTGTGGCAGAGGACATAGTCTCTTGTTCTTTTATTTGTTGAGAGTTCCTCCTCCTAGTCATTCTGTCGAGGGATGGTTGAGTGAATGAACAGAATTCAAAATATCAGCCATGACCCAAGCAAGATACACCACAGCAAAATCCAGAGTGGTCAGAAGCCAACACTGATAAAATTAAAAAAAAAAAAAATTAAAAAAAAAAAAAGCCAGATGGTAGGGAGATTTTAATATCCAGTGTGCAGAAAGCAAGGTGTTTCAGCTATTCCTGGATTTATTTTGGTCTGTGTGTTAGAGGACACTATGTCCCAAAATTACAATGAAAATAAAGCATATATATTATATATATATAATATATATATATACATATATATAATGCTAAAATTGAATAGAGTGAAGAATGGACTAAGATAAAGAATATATTTATAAAAAATGTAGGTGTGAAAAAATACAAGTTAAAAAACGACTATGAAATATAAGTTGGTATAATAAAACTCTAGTTGAAATGAGGAGAAGGTAAAAAGAAGAAATAAAAACAAAGAAAAAAGGGAGGGGGGAGGAAAAGATGGGGGAGGAGTAGAGGACCCTCTTCCAACTGGTCCCCTGAATTGAACAGGATATCTACTAGACCATTCTGAACAACCATGAAATCAGCCTGAAATGTAAGAAGATATATATGGATCTCTACAAACAGAATATTGCAGGCAGCCGGTTTCAAGGTATGAAGCAGGGAGCCATGATTCCATGGGCAGATATCAGAAGATAAACAGAAGAGGGAGGGAGCCTTCAGGAGTCTCCACCCACTGGCGTGAGAAAGCCTCTTGCAATGGGGATGGGGCACAGAATCGCAAACCTGTAGTGATGGGGAAAGGATGTTAGGGCAGCCCCTCGGACTGAAACCTGGAGCAGCAGTGCTGCCCGTGAGAACTGGGGGCAGCTAGAGGTTTTAGAAGCACAAAGGGCAGAGACATGCCTGGACCTGGAAGCTGAGGGGTGCACAAACCAGGATGCTGCAGTTTTTAGCAGCACATACAGAAACAGAGATAGTGTGACATGGAGAGATCACTGAAGAACAGACTGTGAACTCTCTGTACTGAGGCAGATAAGGAAATGGTTTCTTCTGCTCTGACTCTCAGAAGAGGCTGAAGAGACGCTGAAAGCTGCCAGGTAAAGCCACAAGAAAACAAAAGCCCCAAAATACCAGTTTTCACAGACCCCATCCATCCCCCACCGGGGGCAGGGCAACTCTGCCAAAACAGGGTTGCCTGAGTCATAGCGTGACAGGCCCCTCCCCCAGAAGACAGGCTGGGAGAACAAGAGGCCGACAACCCTAAGGTCTGTATGAATAGGTACATCCTGCTTGGGGTGGGGTCAATAATTTGGACTATGTACATTCCCTCAACCACCCCTCAACAGAATGATTAGAAGGAGGAACCCCCAAAATAATAAAGACTCAGAGAGTGTGACTTCTGCCATACATTTATAAATGGCTACAGATATAAGCAAGATGTCGGAAAGAACCTTCTGGGTAATGGTTATGAAGATGATAGCTAGAATGGAGAAATTGATTAATGGCAATATAGAGTCTCTAAGGACGGAAATGAAAGCTGAACTGGCAGAACTTAAAAAATGCTATCAATCAGATCCAATCTAATCTAGATACTCTAACAGCTAGGGTAAACAAGGGAGAAGAAAGAATTAGTGATCTAGAAGACTAAATGATACAAAAGAGGGAAAAAGAAGAGGCCTAGAGAAACAGCTTAAAATCCATGAAAACAGATTCAGAGAAATGTGACATCATGAAACCTTCTAATGTCAGAATTATTGGGATCCCTAAGTGGTGGAGAGAAAGAGAGAGGACTAGGAGATATATTTGAGCAAATCGTAGCTGAGAATTTCCCTAATCTGGGGAATGAAACAAACATTCATGTCTTAGAGGAAGAGAGGACACCTCCCAAGATCAAGGAAAACAGACAAACGCCCTGGCATGTAATAGTAAAACTCGCAAATCTCAGAACCAAGGAAATCATCTTAAGGGCAGTTAGGGGGAAGAGATTCCTTATGTACAGAGGGAGGAACATCAGATTAATGTCAGACCTATCCGCAGAGTCCTGGCAAGCCAGAAAGTGCTGGCAAGACATATTCAGGGTACTAAATGAGAAGAACATGAAGCCAAGAATACTTTATCTGGCAAGGTTGTCATTTAGAATAGATGGAGAGATGCAGAACTTCTAATGCCAGCAAAAAATGAAAGAATATGTGACCACAAAGCCAGCCCTGCAAGAAATATTAAGGAGAGTTCTATAAAAGGAGAAAGATCCCAAGGGAGATATAGAACAGAAATTTACAGAAAAAATCTATAGAAACAAGGACTTCACAGGCAACATGATGACAATTAATTCATATATTTCAATAATCACTCTCAACGTAAAAAGCCTAAATGCTCCCATGAAGTGGCACAGGGTTGCAGATTGGATAAAAAAGACAGGACCCACCCATAAGTTGTCTACAAGAGACTCATTTTGAACCTAAAGGTACATCCAGACTGAAAGTGAAAGGATGGAGATCCATCTTCCATGTCAAAGGACCTCAAAAGAAAGCTGGAGTAGCAATTCTCATATCAGACAAATTAGATTTTAAGCTAAAGACTGTAGTTAGAGACATAGAAGGACAATATATCATTCTTAAAACATCAGTCCAAAAAAGGAATCTAACAATTATAAATATCTATGACCCCAACATGGGAGCAAACAACTACATAACCCAACTGTTAACAAAAATAAAGAGTCATATTGATAATAATACATTAATTGTAGGAGACCTCAATACTCCACTCTCAGCAATAGACAGACCATCTAAGCAGAAAAGCAACAAAAAACAAGAGCTTTGAATGACACACTGGACCAGATGGACCTCATAGATATATACAGAACATTCCACCCTAAAACAACAGAATACTCATTCTTCACAAGCGAACATGGAAATTTCTCCAGAATAGACCACATAGTGGGTCATAAATCAGGTCTCAGCTGATACCAAAAGATTGAGATTATTCCCTGCATATTCTCAGACCATAACGCTTTAAAACTGGAACTCAATCACAAGAAAAAAATTGGCAGAAATTCAAACACTTGGAAGCTAAAGAACACTCGGCTCAAGAATGTTTGGGTCAACCAGGAAATCAAAGAAGAACTTAAACAATTCATGAAAAACAATGAGAATGAAACACATCAATCCAAAACCTATGGGCTATGGCAAAGGCAGTCCTAAGGGGGAAATACATAGCTGTCCAAGACTCACTCAAAAAAAAATAGAAAATTCCCAAATTTACCAATTAACTTTACACTTTAAAAAACTGGAGAAAAAGCAACAAACGATGCCTAGGCCACGCATTAGAAGAGAAGTAATTTGGATTAGAGCAGAGATCAATGAATTAGAAACCAGAAACACAGTAGATCAGATCAATGAAACTAGAAGCTGGTTGTTTGAAAGAATTAATAAGATCGATAAACCACTGGCCAGACTTATCCAAAAGAAAAGAGAAAGGACCCAAATTAATAAAATTGTGAATGAAAGGGGAGTGATCACGACTAACACCAAGGAAATAGAAACAATTATTAGAAATTATTATCAACAACTCTATGCCAATAAATTAAGCAGCCTGGAAGAAATGGATGCCTTCTTGGAAACCTATAAACTCCCAAGACTGAAACAGGAAGAAATTGAGAACCTGAATATGCCAATAACCAGTTATGAAATTGAAGCAGTGATCAAAAAGCTCCCCAAAAACAAGAGTCCAGGGCCTGATGGATTCCCTGGGGAATTCTACCAAACATTCAAAGAAGAAATAGTACCTATTCTCCTGAAGCTGTTTCAAAAAATAGAAACAGAAGGAAAGCTACCATACTCATTCTATGAGGCCAGCATTACCTTAATCCCCAAACCAGGCAAAGACCCCATCAAAAAGGAGAATTTCAGACCGATATCCCTGATGAATATGGATTCAAAAATCCTCAACAAAATCCTAGCTAATAGGATCCAACAATACATTAAAAGGATCATCCACTACAACCAAGTGGGATTTATCCCCGGGATCCAAGGGTGGTTCAACATTCACAAATCAATCAATGTGATAGACTACATTAATAAGAGGAGGGAGAAGAACAATATGGTCCTCTCAATTGATGCAGAAAAAGTATTTGACACAATACAGCATCCTTTCCTGATTAAAACTCTTCAAAGTATAGGGATAGAGGGAACATTCCTCAAGTTCATAAAATACATCTATGAAAAACCCACAGCAAATATCATCTTCAATGGGGAAAATCTGAGAGCCTTTCCCTTAAGATCAGGGACATGACAAGGATTCCCTCTCTCGCCACTATTGCTCAACATAGTACTAATACATAGTACTAGAAGTCCTAACCTCAGCAATCAGACAACAAAAAGAAATACAAGGTATTCAAATTGGTAAAGAAGAAGTCAAACTCTCTCTCTTCACATATGACATGATACTTTATGTGGAAAACCCAAAAGGCCCCACCCCCAAATTGCTAGAACTCATACAGCAATTCAGTAATGTGGCAGGATACAAAATCAATGCACAGAAATCAGTTGCTTTCTTATACATTAACAATGCAACAGTAGAAATAGAAATTAGAGAATCAATTCCATTTACAATAGCACCAAAAAACTATAATATACCTTGGAATAAACCTAACCAAAGATATAAGGGATCTATACTCTAGGAACTACAGAACACTCATGAAAGAAATTGAAGACACAAAAAGATGGAAAAAACATTCCATGCTCAATGATGAGAAGAATAAGCACTGTTAAAATGTCTGTGCTACCCCGAGCAATCTATACTGTCAACACCATCCTGATCAAAATTTTAATGACATTTTTCAAAGTGCTGGAACAAACAATCCTTACAATTTGTATGGAAACAGAAAAGACCCCGAATCGCCAAGGAAATGTTGAAAAAGAAAAACGAAGCTGTGGGCATCATGTTGCCTGATTTCAAGCTATATTACAAAGCTGTGGTCACCAAGACAGCATGTTACTGGCACAGAAACCGACATATGGATCAATGGAACAGAATAGAGAGCCCAAATATGGACCCTCAACTCTATGATCAAATAATCAACAAAGCAGGAAAAAATATGCAATGGAAATAAGACAGTCTCTTCAATAAATAGTGCTGGGAAAATTGGACAGTTATATACAGAAGAATGAAACTTGAGCATTCTCTAACACCATACACAAATTTAAACCCAAAATGGATGAAAGACCTCAGTGTGAGACATAATTCCATCAAAATCCTAGAGAAGAACATAGGCAGTAACCTCTTTGACATCGCCCACAGCAACTTCTTTCAAGATACATCTCCAAAAGCAAGTGAAACAAAAGCAAAAATGAACTTTCAGGACTTCATCAAGATAAAAAGATTCTTCACAGCAAAGAAAACAGTCAACAAAAGAAATAGGTGACCCATAGAATGGGAGAAGATATTTGCAATGACTGTATAGACAAACGGCTGATATCCAAGATCTCAAACTCAGCACCGAAAAAACAACTAATCAAGTCAGTAAATGGGCAGAAGACATGAACAGACACTTCTCCAAAGAAGACATAAAAATGCCTAACAGACACATGAAAAAAAAAAGTATTCACCATAGCCATTGGGAAATTCAATTCAAAACCACATTGAGATACCACCTTACACGAGTTTGAATGGCAAAAATGGACAAGGCAAGAAACAACAGATGTTGGAGAGGTTGTGGAGAAAGGGGAACCCTCTTACACTGTCGGTGGGAATGCAAGTTGGTACAGCCACTTTCGAAAACAGTGTGGAGGTTCCTCAAAAAATTAAGATTGTGCTATGCTATGACTAAGCAATGGCACTACTGGGTATTTACCTCCAAAGACACAGATGTATTGAAAAGAAGGGCCATATGCACCCCAATGTTCATAGCAGCTGTGTCCACAATAGCCAAACTGTGGAAAGAGCCGAGATGCCCTTCAACAGACGAATGGATAAAGATGTGGTCCATATATACAATGGAATATTACTCAACCATCAGAAAGGATGAATACCCAACTTTTGCATCAACATGAATAGGACTGGAGGAGATTATGCTAAGTGAAATAAGTCAAGCAGAGAAAGTCAATTATCATATGGTTTCACTTATTTGTGGAAAATAAGGAATAGCATGGAGGACATTAGGAGAAGGAAGGGAAAATGAAGGGGGCAAAATCAGAGAGAGAAATGAACCATGAGAGACTATGGACTCCGAGGAACAAACTCAGTGTTTTAGAGGGGAGGGGGGTGCGGGAATGTGTTAGCCCATTGATGGGTTTTAAGGAAGGCACATATTGCGTGGATAACTGTGTGGTATATGAAAACAATTAATCATGGAACCCTACATCAAAAACTAATGATGTACTTTAACATAATAAAATTAAATTAAATTAGAAAAAATAAATTCCTATCAAAGTAGAAAAAAAAAAACAATGAAAAAGCATAAGAAAAAAAAAAAAGACAAAAGAAGAATTTTTCTGAAAAAGAAACAAGTCATGAAGCCAAACCTGGAACTCATTATACTTTTTTTCCTTGGCATTGGGATTTTATAGTCTTATGTTATCCATAGGATTGTCATTCACCTGTTCTTCCAGCTTGTCTTCTGGGGAAGGGCCCTGCTGCACAGTTTGTCAGGTAACCCTGCCTGGGCAGAGCTGCCCCGCCCTCTGTCGGGGAATGGGCTTAGTGGAAACAGGTCCTCTGTGTGGCTTTTTTACCGTGGGGGATTTCCACACCTCTTCAGAGGATCAGAGCAAAAAAGGCCGCAGTGAAACCTCTGGCCTCTCTTTTTTTGTAGTGTGTTTAAGTGGTTTCTGTATCAGGGTAATGCTGACCTCACACAATGAATTTGGAAGCTTCCCTCGTTCTTCTATTTTTTTTTTTTTTCTGAACATTTTGAGAATAGGTCTTAACTCTTCTTTAAATATTTGGCAGAATTCACCTGTGAAGCCAACTACTTCTGAACTTTGGTTTGTTGGGAATTTTTTGATTACTGATTCCATTTTAATGCTGGTAAATGTTCTATTTAAACTTTCTATTTCTTTCAGATTCAGTTTTTGGAAGTTATGTTTTTCTAGGAGTTATTTTTTTTATTATGTTATGTTAATCACCATACATCATTAGTTTTTTTTTCTTTTAAGATTTTATTTATTTGAGAGAGAGAATGAGATAGAGAGAGAGAGAGCATGAGACGGGGGAGGGTCAGAGGGAGAAGCAGACTCCCTGCCAAGCAGGGAGCCCGCTGCGGGACTCGATCCTGGGACTCCAGGATCATGACCTGAGCCAAAGGCAGTTGCTTAACCAACTGAGCCACCCAGGGGCCCCACATCATTAGTTTTTGATGTAGTGTTCCATGATTCATTGTTTGCATATAACACCCAGTGCTCCATGCAGAACATGCCCTCTTTAATACCCATCACCAGGCTAACCCATCCCCCCACCCCCTCCCCTCTAGAACCCTCAGTTTGTTTCTCAGAGTCCATAGTCTCTCATGGTTCGTCTCCCCCTCTGATTTCCCCCTCTTCATTTTTCCCTTCCTACTATCTTCTTTTTATTTTTTAACATATAATGTATTATTTGTTTCAGAGGTACAGGTCTGTGATTCAACAGTCTTACACAATTCACAGTGTTCACCATAGCACATACCCTCCCCAAAGTCTATCACCCAGCCACCCCATCCCTCCCACACCCCACCACTCCAGCAACCCTTAGTTTGTTTCCTGAGATTAAGAATTCCTCCTATCAGTGAGGTCATATGATACATGTCTTTCTCTGATTGACTTATTTCGCTCAGCATAATACCCTCCAGTTCCATCCACGTCATCACAAATGGCAAGATTTCATTCCTTTTGATGGCTGCATAATATTCCATTGTATATATATATACACTACATCTTCTTTATCCATTCATCTGTCGATGGACATCTTGGTTCTTTCCATAGTTTGGCTATTGTGGATATTGCTGTTATAAACATCGGGGTGCACATACCCCTTCAGATCCCTACACTTGTATCTTTGGGGTAAATACCCAGTAGTGCAATTGCTGGGTCATACGGTAGCTCTATTTTCAACTTTTTTAGGAACCTCCATACTGTGTTCCAGAGTGGCTGCACCAGCTTGCATTCCCACCAACAGTGTAGGAGGGTTCCCCTTTCTCCGCATCCCCGCCAACATCTGTCGTTTCCTGACTTGTTAATTTTAGCCATTCTGACTGGTGTGAGGTGATATCTCACTGAGGTTTTGATTTGGATTTCCCTGATGCTGAGTGATGTTGAACACTTTTTCATGTGTCTGTTGGTCATTTGGATGTCTTCTTTGCAGAAATGTGTCTTCATGTCTTCTGCCCATTTCTTGATTGGATCGTTTGTTCTTTGGGTGTTGAGTTTGATGAGTTCTTTATAGATTTTGGATACTAGCCCTTTATCTGATATGTCATTTGCAAGTATCTTCTCCCATTCTATCAGTTGTCTTTTGGTTTTGTTGACTGTTTCTTTTGCTGTGCAATAGCTTCTTATCTTGATGAAATCCCGATAGTTCATTTTTGCCCTTGTTTCCCTTGCCTTTGGCACATAATTTTTTATAATATTATCTTATAATTATTTATATCTCTTTGCTGTCAGTTGTTATTTCTCCTCTTTCATTTCTGATTTTGTTTATTTGAGTCAGGTGTCTTTTTATTTTTGATATCTTTGACTAATGGTTTATCATTTTTTTTTATCTTTTCAAAGAACCACCTTCTTTCATTGATCTGTTCTGTCATTTTTTAGTTTCTATTTCATTTGTTTCTGTTCTAATCTTTGTTATTTTCTTCCTTCTACTTCCTTGGGTTTGTTGTTGTTGTTTTTTTTTTTTCTGAAGAACTCTCTTTCTTTAGGTATAAGATTAGTTGTTTATTTGAGGTTTTTCTATCATCCTGAGGCAGGCCTATATTGCTATAAACTTCCCTCTTAACACTGCTTTTACTACATCCCTAAGTTTTGGATGGCCATGTTTTTGTCTTTGTTTTCATTTGTCTCCATGTTATTTTTTATTTCCTCTTCACTTTCTTTGTTGATCCAATTATTGTTTAGTGGCATGTTATTTAACCTCAATGTATTTGTGTTCTTTCCACATTTTCTCTTGCCAGTGATTCCTAGTTTCATAGTGTTGTGGTCAGAAAAGATGCATGGTATGACCTTGATCTTCTTGAATTTGCTGAGACTTGTTTTGTGGGCTATGATATGATCTATTCTGAAGAATGTTCCATGTATACTTGAATCAAACGTGTATTCTGCTATTTTTATGAAAGAATGTTCTGAATATATCTTTTAGATCCACTTGGCCCATTGTCTCGTTTAAAGCCACTGTTTCTTTGTTGAGTTTCTCTTTGGATGATTTACCCACTCATGTAAGTGGGGTGTTAATGTCCTCTACTATTAATGTATTACTATTGATTAGTTCCTTTATATTTGTTATTAGTTGCTTTATATTTTGGGGGGCTTCCATTTGGGGGGCATAAATATTTACAATTGTTATATCTTCTTGTTTGATTGTTCCCTTTATGATTATGCAGTGTCCTTATTTGTCTCTTGTTACCGACTTTGTTTTAAAGTCTATTTTGTCTGATATAAGTGTTGCTAACTTTGCTGACTTTTCACTTACATTGCAAGATAAATGCTTCTCCATTTCTTCACTTTCAATCTGAGTGTATCTTAAGTCTGAAATGAATCTTATAGTACCATATACATGGGTCTGGCTTTTTTATCCATTCAGCTACTCTGTCTTTTGATCAGAATGTTTAGTCCATTTACATTCAAATAATTATTGATATGTATGTACTTATTTCCATTTAATTTCTTGTTTTATGGTTGTTTATGTTGCTCTTCTCTGTTTCTTTCTTCTCTTACCCTTTTGTTTCAGGACTGATTGGTTTTCATTAGCAATATACTTAGATTCCTTTGTCTTATCTATTTGCATATCTATTACATGTTTTTAATTTGTAGTTACCATTAAATTTATATATTATCTTATGCATATAGCTGTCTGTTAATTTGATGGTCACTTGTTTGAACACATTCTAAAAACACTATATTTTTACTCCTTTCCTATTCATGTTTTAGTTATATCAAGTCTCCCAAAGATTTCTGCCCCTCCAGCACATCCTCTGAGATTAGTAAACAAATCTCTTGTATACCTCAGGCGTTTTTCAAACTGCTGCATCTTTGCTGTATCAATCAGGCTGTTTGTAGGGCTGTCTCTTTAAAAGTGTGAACTCAGTTTCCTATGGACCTCCAGCTTTCCCAGAACTAAGCCTGCTGATTTTTAAATTTCCAGTTGTTAAGCCCTACAGATTATAAAGTCACACAAAGTTAGGCCCCTCTGGTTTTAAAGCCAAATGTTATAGAGATTCGCCTTCCCAGTGTCAGTCCTTCATGCCTGGCTTGCCTGGGGTGGGATCTGTTCCTCTCCTCTGTCTGCCAGTGGCATCCCTCACTCCTGCATATAGTCCCACAGGTTAATTTGGTTCAGGGCCATGTCTCCGCCCTTCTTATCCTTTTTGATGTAACCTTTTCTCTACACTAGCTCTGGAGAGTCTCTTCTGCCAGTCCTTGGGTCATTTTCTGGGTTATTGATACTTATATGTGTGTTATCTAGGTGTATATGTTGAACAAGGTGAGCCTGAGATCCTTCTACAGCACCATCTTCCCTAGAAGTCCTACAAGTAACTCACTTTAGAATTAAAGAGGCAAAGCAGCTGAAAATGAAGGGAAGAAAAAAAATATTCTATGCAAATGTCATAGAAACCAGAATTTTCTATACTTATATCAGACAAAATAGACTAAAATAGACTAAATAGACAAACTATCTTTTGAGATAAAAGTCATTATATAATGATAAAAGAATCGATTCAACATGAAGTTGTAACAATTATAAATGTACAAACACAGGAAATCAAACAGCCTAAACACAGAAAGCAAATATTGACACATGTGAAGGCAGAAATTAGCAGCAATAAAATAATAATAGTATGCTTCAATACTCCACTTAAAATGATGGATAGAACAACCAGTCAGAAAACAAAAAAACTAAATAGCTTACCTGGAAGAGAAAACAACACAACAGATACCACAGAAGTACATAGTGTGATAACATTACTATTAACAATTATATACTAACAAATCATATAACATAAGGAAAAAAAAAACAGATAGTTGCTAAAAACACACAAGTGACCAAGACTGAATCATGAATCTTGAATCCAAGAAGTAAGAAATCTTAGACTAATAACAAGAAAGAAAGTGTAATTTGGAAACAAAAATCTTCCAGTGTAGAAAAGCCCAAGACCACAAGGTCTCATTAGTGAATTCTACCAAACATTTAAAAAATAATAATTAATGATGATCTTTATCAAAATACTATAAATAATGATACAGAAGGACCACAATCAAAATCATTCTATGAGGCCAATATTACCCTGATACCAAAGCAGGATAAAACAATACAAGAAAAAAATGTTTAGTTTGTCTGATATAAATATTGGTACTCCAGCTTTCTTTTGACATACATTTGCATGATAAATGTTTCTCTACCCTGCCACTTTCAATCTTCACATATCTAGGTCTAAAATGAGTGTCAAGGGGGAATTAAGATGGAGGCATAGTAGGAAAACTCAGGCTTGTCTCATCCTTCAATCACAACTATAAATCATTCTGATTACCCAAGAAATCAACCTAAGGACTGACAGAACAAACTCCAAAACTAAAGGGAGAGAAGAAGCCACATCAAGGAAGGTAGAAATGGTGGATACGTGGTTTGGGGGAGAAATGGATCTCAAGTGCTGCAAGAAGTGGAGCCCTGGTCGTGGAGTAAGGTGAGAGAAAAGAGCAGTGGAATGCACAAAGAGAACACTTCTCCGAACCCATTGGCTGGAACAATAAGAGGGGCTAATTTTTGTGAATTTTTCAACCAATGGAGTTTGAAGACTGGAGTTTTAAAGGTTAGCAGGCTTGTCTGTGATAGAGCCCTGAGAGTGCTGCCCTACCCCTAGAGAGAAGTCTGGCAAACAACAAGAGGAAAGATGGCATGATATGAGGAATGCCTGGAGAACACAAGGGAGAGATGATTTCCTCTTCTTGGAGCATGTCCCTGAGAGATACCATTCATGGAGATGCTCTTCTGGGGACAAAGGAGACAGCAGACACCTTTTCCACCCCCTTCCCCTCAGCATAAATGCAGATCTACCTGTCAAGAGTAGCTCAACCTTGACACTGGCTGCCTAGCCTGCTTGCTTCTGTCCCACCTGCTGGTGTGACTGCCTTCTCAACTGAACCTCCCTCAGCCTCAGCACAGCCAGATCCTCCCTCAGCAGACCATCAAAGGCCCTTGCCCACATGACATCCCTAAAGTTTTGAGTTTTAAAAGTCAACAGGTTTGGCAAGGATAGAGATAAGAAGGCAATGTGCTGCTCCTGGAAGAAGGCAGGCGAGCAACCCAGAGGCAGACAACATGAAAACAGCAGTCTGAAAAACAACTGGGATGCACAGGAGAAAGATTATTTGCTCTTCTTGGAGTGCTTCCCTGAGAGCAGGAAGCACAGAGACCCCTCTCCAGAGACAAATGAGCTTGCTGACACCATTTCCTTCACCTACCTCTCAGCAAAAACACAAAACAGCACAGTGCCAACATGGCTACCAGCTGACATCAGGTCCCAAATGCCTGTGCTGTGCCTTTCCAGGCATTCTCAGTCCAGTTTGGCTCAGTCCCAGTGCGGCAGGTCCCTTGTAAGAAGACCAAGAGAAACCCCTGCCCATTTTGAGTTTATCTTTGTGTATGGTGTAAGGGAATGGTTCAGTTTCATTCTTCCATATGTAGCTGTCCAATTTTCCCAGCACCATTTGTTGAAGAGACTGTCTTTTTACCATTAGATATTTTTTCCTGATTTGTCACATATTAGTTGACCATAGAGTTGAGGGTCCATTTCTGGAGTCTCTATTCTGTTCCATTGGCCCATGTGTCTGTTTTGTGCCAATACTATGCTGTCTTGGTGATCACAGCTTTGTAATGTAGCTTGAAGTCAGGCAACATGATACTCCCAGCTTTGTTTTTCTTTTTCATCATTCATATTTCATCACCATTCCCTTGGAGATTTGGAGTATTTTCTGGTTCCATACAAATTTTACGATTGTTTGTTCCAGCTCTTTGAAAAATGCCAATGGTATTTTAATAAGGATGGTGTTGAATGTGAAAATTGCTCTGGGCAGGATAGACATTTTAACAATGTTTATTCTTCCAGTCCATGAGCATGGAATGTTTTTCCATCATTTTGTGTCTTCCTCAATTTCTCTCATAAGTGCTCTGTAGTTTCTAGAGTATAGATCCTTTACCTCTTTGGTTAGGTTTATTCCTAGGTATCTTATGGTTTTTGTGACTATTGTGAATGGAATCGATTCCTTAATTTCTCTTCCTACAGTTACATTGTTAGTGTATAAGAAAGCAACTGATTTCTGTGTATTGATTTTGTATCCTGCCACATTGCTGAATTGTATGAGTTCTAGTAATTTGGGGGTGGAATCTTCTGGGTTTTTCAAAGAAAGTATCATGTCATCTATGAAGAGGGAGAGTTTGATTTCTTCTTTGCCAATTTGGATGCCTTTTATTTATTTATTTTTTTGTCTGAGTGTTGAGGCTAGGACTTCTAGCACTATGTTGAACAATAGTGGTGAGAGTAGGCATCTCTGTTGTGTTCCTGACCTTAAGGGAAAAACTCTCAGCTTTTCTGCATTGAGAATGATATTCACTGTGGGCTCTTCAAACTCAAAATGAATGAAAGACCTCAGTGTGAGACAAGAATCCATCAAAATCCTAGAGTAGAACATAAGTAGCAACTTCTTCGACATTGGCCACGGTAACTTCTTTCAAGACATGTCTCCAAAGGCAAGGGAAACAAAAGCGAAAATGAACTTTTGGGACTTCATCAAGATAAAAAGCTTCTGCATGGCAAAGGAAACAGTCAACAAAACTAAGAGGCAGCACACAGAATGGGAGAAGATATTTACAAATGACATTACAGATAAAGGGCTGATATCCAAAATCTATAAAGAACTTCTCAGACCCAACACTCAAAAAACTAATAACCCAGTCAAAAAATGGGCAGAAGACATGAACAAACACTTCTGCAAAGAAGACATATAAATGGCAAACAGACACGTGAAAAAATGCTCAACAGCACTAGCCATCACGGAAATACAAATCAAAGCCACATTGGGATACCACCTTACACCAATTAGAATGGCAAAAGTTAACAAAACAGGAAAAAACAAATGTTGGTGAGGATGTGGAGACACTTTGGTGAGAACGCAAGCTGGTACAGCCACTCTGGAAAACAGTATGGAGGTTCCTCAAGATGTTAAAAATAGAGCTACCCTATGACCTAGCAATTGCACGACTAGGTATTTACCTCCATAATATAGATGTAGTAAAAAGAAGGGGCACATGTACCCCAATGTTCATAGCCACAATGTGCACAATAGCTAAACTGTGGAAGGAGCCGAGATGCCCTTAACAGATGAATGGATAAAGAAGATGTGGCTCATATATACAATGGAATATCACTCAGCCATCAGAAAGGAAGAATACCCACCATTTGCATCAACATGGATGGAACTGGAGGGGATTATGCTAAGTGAAGTAAGTCAAGCAGAGACAGACAATTATCATAAGGTTTCACTCACATGTGGAACATAAGCAATAGCCCAAAGGATCATAGGGCAAGGGAGGGAAATCCGTAGGGGAAGAAATCAGAGGGGGAGGCGAACTGTGAGAGCCTATGGACACCAGGAAACAAACTGAGGTTTACAGAATGGAGGGGGGTTGGGGGAAGGGTAACAGCATGATGGGTATTAAGGAGGGCATGTGTTGTGATGAGCACTGGGTGTTATACAGAACTAATGAGTCATTGAACACTACATCAAAAACCAATGATGTAGTATACAGTGGCAAACTGAACATGATTAAAAAAAAAAAACTTCAAGACAGAAAATTAAAAAATAAAAATAAAAATAAACCCTACCCACACCACAGTGCCTGACCAGAGTTTTGCAAATCTCCAATTCTAGTGGAAGTACCACCAGGTCTTATTTCACAAGCAGACCAGAGCACACTTAGTTAACTCACCACATTCTGGCCAAGGACAAAACACTGCCAATTGCAGGCAAGGAGAGCCTCTGCAGACAACTGCCCTGAAGAATAGAACAGCCAAATCACATGAGAGTGCAGGCAGCACACACTCCCTGAAATGCCAAGGCCCAGGTATTACATGACCTCACATTCATATGGTCAGTACTTTAAGAGCAGGAGCTATAATGGACTTTCCTAACACAGAGAAGAAGGCAGAGACTTAGACAAAATGCCAACACAGAGGAATTCATCAAAAATGAAAGAGCAAGATAAGACCATGGCTAGAGATCTGTGAAAAACATATACATAATATGTCTGATGGAGAATTTGAAGCAACAATCATAGGGATACTCACTGGGCTTGAGAAAAGAATGGAAGCCTTCAAGGAGGCCCTTATCACAGAGATAAAGTAGTTAAAAAGAGTCAGAGGGATGCCTGGGTGGCTCAGTCAGTGAAGCATCCAACTCTTGATTTCGGCTCAGGTCATGATCACAGGGTCATGAGATTGAGCCCTGCATTGGGTTCTCTGCTGGTCATGAAACCTGCTTATGATTCTCTCTCTCCCTTTCCTATTCCCCCTCTCCCATCTTAAAAAAAGTCAGTCAGAAATGAATAATGCAATAACTGAGGTCAGAAATGTGTGGATGTCATGAACAAAAGGATGGAAGAAACAGAGGAATGAATAAGTGATATAGAAGAAATATTAACAGAAAATAATGAAGTTGAAAAAAAGAAAGAAGAATTATGGAAAATGAGAATAAACTTGAGGAACTCAGTGAATCCATCAAACATAATAGCATTCATATTATGCGAGTCCCAAAAGAAGAAGAGAGAGTAAGAGAGGCAGAAGATTTTTTGAGGAAATAATAGCTGAAAACTTCCCTAATCTGGGGAAGGAAATAGACATCCAGATACAGGAGGATAAGAGAACTCCCATTAAAATCAATGAAAGCAGGCCAACACCAAGAATTATTATAATTAAATCTTCAATATATAGTGATAAAGAAAAAATCCTAAAAGCAGGAGGACAAAAGCAGTTCCAGAGCTAGAAGGGAAGACTCATAAGTCTAGCTACAGATCTTTCAACAGAAATTTTACAAGTGAGAAGAGGCATGATATAATCAGAGGAGAATAGGAAAAATATGCAGTCAATAATAGTCTATCAGGCAATGCTATCATTCAGAATAGAAGAAGATATAGGGTTTCCCAGAAAAACAAAACCAAAGGAATTTGTGACCACTAAACCAGCCTTCCAAGAAATATTAAAGGGGACTCTTTGAGTGAACAGGAAAGGCCAAAAGAGACAAAGACTGGAAAGAAACAGAGAAAATCTCCAGAAATGACAAAACTAGTACTAAAATGGCACCAAATATATATCCTTCAATAATTACTCTGAACTTAAATGGACTAATCACTCCAATCAAAAGACATAGTGTGTCAGAATGGATAAAAAAGGGACTCATCTATATACTGTGTCCAAGATACTCGTTTCAGACCTAAAGACACCTGCAGATTGCAAGTGAGGGGATGGAGAAAAATTTATCATGCAAATTGGTGTCAAAAGAAAGCTGGAGTAACAATACTTATACCAGACATACTAGATATTAAACCAAAGAGTGTAAGAAGCAATGAAGAAGGGCAATATATAATAATAAATGTGATTATCCAAGAAGAAGCTCTAGCAATGGTAAATATATATGCCCCCAGATGGGAGCACCCAAATATATAAAACAATACTAAACATAAAGGAATTCATTGATAATAATATAATAATAATACCATAACTTAACACCACACTTAAAGGAATGGACAGATCATCTAAGAAAATCAACAAGGAAATTATCACTTTGAATGACTCACTAGATGAGATGGACATAAAATGTATATTTAGAACACCCCATCCTAAAGCAGCAGAATACACATTCTTTTCAAGTGTACATGGAACATTCTCCAAAACAGATCACATCCTAGGTCACAAATCAGGTCTTAACAAGTACAAAAAGACTGAGATCTTACCATGCACCTTTTCTGACTACAATGCTATGAAACCAGAGTCAACCATAAGAAAAAATCTGGAAAGATCCCAAATACCTGGACGTTAAACAACATGCTATTAAGAATGAATGGTCAACCAGGAATTCAGAGAAGATTTTTTTTTTTAAGATTTTATTTATTTTGACAGAGAAAGACACAGCGAGAGAGGGAACACAAGCAGGGGGAGTGGGAGAGGGAGAAGCAGGCTTCCTGCTGAGCAGGGAGCCTGATGCGGGGCTCAATCCCAGGACCCTGGGATCATGACCTGGGCTGAAGGCAGACGCTTAATGACTGAGCCACACAGGCTCAGAGAGGAAATTTTTAAAAAGGCATGGAAACAAATGAAAATAAAAAAACGACAATCCAAAACATTCGGGGTAAAGTAAATGCGGCCCTAAGAGGAAAATATATAGCAATACAGGCCTACCTCGTGAAGCAAGTATTTAAAAATCTTAAATAAACAACCTCAACTTACACCAAAAAGAGCTAGAAAAAGAAAAACAAACGAAGACTAAAGCCAGTGGAAGATGGGAAATAATAAAGATTAGAGCACAAATAAATGATATAGAAATGAAAAAAAAAAACAACAATAGAACAAATCAATGAAACCAAAATCTGGATCTCTGAAAAAATTAATAAAATTGATAAAACCCTCACCAGTCTTATCAAAAAGATAATAGAAAGGACTCAAATAAATAAAATCACAAATGAAAGAGGAGAAATAACAACCAATACAACAGAAATACAATTATAAGACAATATTATGAAAAATTATATGCCAACAAATTGGACAATCTGGAACAAATGGGTAAATTCCCAGAAACATATAAACTACTAAAACTGAAACAGGAAGAAGTAAAAATCTTGAACAAACTGATAACCAGCGAAGAAATTTAATCAATACTCAAAAAATTCCCAACAAACTAAAGTCCAAGGACAGATGGCTTCACAGGCAAATTTTACCAAACATTTAAAAAGTAGTTAATACCTATTCTTTTCAAACGTCTCCAAAAAAATAGCAATGTAAGGAAAACTTCCAAATTCATTCTATGAGGCCAGCATCACCCTCATACAAAACCAAAGACTCAACTAAAGAAGAGAATTATAGGCCACTATCCATGATGAACACAGTTGCAAAAATTCTCAACAAAATACTAGAAAGTCAAATGCAACATTACTTTAAAATAATCGTTAACCATGATCAAGTAGATTTATTCCAGGGCCGCAAGGGTGGTTCAATATTTGCAAATCAGTCAACATGGTATACCACATTAACAAACAAAAGAATAAGAACCATATTATCATTTGAATACATGCAGGGGGAAAAATTGACAATGTACAACATGCATTCATGATAAAAACAAAGTAGGTATAGAGGGAACATACATCGACATCATAAAGGCCACATATGAAAAATCCACAGCTATATCATCTCAGTGGGGAAAAACTGAGAGCTTTTCCTCTAAGGTCAGGACAAGACAAGGATGCCCACTTTCACCACTGTTAATTAACATAGTACTGGAATTCCTAGATACAGCAAACAGAAAACGAAAAGAAATAAAAGGCATCGAAATCATCACAGAAGAAGTCAAACTTTTACTATTTGTAGATGACATGATACTGTATATAGAAAACTCTAAAGACTCTGTCAAAAAATGCCAGAAGTGATAAATGAATTCAGTAAAGTTGCAGGTTACAAAAGCAATATACAGACATCTGTTGCATTTCTATACACCAAAAATGAAGCAGCAGAAAGAGAAATTAAGAAAACGATCCCATTTATAATTGCAAGAAAACCAATGAGATACTCAGGAAGAAACCTAACCAAAGAGGTGAAAGACCTGTACTCTGAAAACTATAAAACACTGGGGTGCCTGCGTGGCTCAGATGGTTAAGCATCTGCCTTTGGCTCCGGTCAAGATCCCAGGGTCCTGGGATTGAGCCCCGCATTGGACTCCCTGCTCAGCGGGGAGCCTGCTTTTCCCTCTCCCTCTACTGTTCCCCCTGCTTGCCCTCTCTTGTTCTCTGACAAATAAATAAATAAATCTTGGAAAAAACTATAAAACACTGATAAAGAAATTGAAGACATAAAGACATGGAAAAACATGCTCATGGATTAGAAAAAAAATATTGTTAGAATGTCTATATTGCCCAAAGCAAACTGTGTATTTAATGCAATCCCTACCAGAATTCCAATACCTTTCTTTAATAGACCTAGAAGAAACAATACTAAAATTTATATGGAACCACAAAAGACCCTGAATAGTGAAAGCAATCCTCAAAAAGAAAATCAAAGCTATGTTAGAAATCAAGCTATGCTAGAAAGCTGTAGTGATCAACAGAGCATGGTATTGGCACAAAAACAGACACATGGATCAATGGAACAGAATTGAAAACCCAGAAATTAACCCAAAACTATATAGTTAATGATATAGAAATGAATTCCAGAAATCAAGCTATGTTAAAAAGCTGTAGTGATCAACAGAACATGGTATTGGCACAAAAAGAGACACATGGATCAGAATTGAAAACCCAGAAATTAACCCAAAACTATATAGTTAATTAATCTCCAACAAACTAGTGAAGAATATCAAATGGAATTAAGTCTCTTCAACAAATGGTGTTGGGAAAACTGGACAACAACATGCAATATAATGAAATTTAACACTTTCTTACACCAGCCATAGCAACTTCTCTTTTTTAAAGATTTTATTTATTCATTTGTCAGAGAGACAGCACAAGCAGAAGGAGCAGCAGAGAGAGAGGGAGAAGCAGACTCTCTGCCGAGCAGGGACCACCATGCGGGGCTTGATCCCAGGATCCTAGGATAATGACCTGAGTTGAAAGCAGACGTTTAACCAACTGAGTCACCCAGGCACCTCAGCCATAGCGACTTACTACTAGAAATGTCTCCTGAGGCAAGGGAAATGAAAGCCTCTATCAGGACTTCATCATAATTAAAAGTTTCTGCAAGGCAAAGGAAAAAATCAACAAAACTAAAAAGGCAAGCTACAGAATGGGAGAAGATATTTGTAAATGACTATCTGATAAAGGGTTAATATCCAATACATATAAAGTATTTCTAAAACTCAACACCAATAAAATGAATAATCCAGTTAAAAAATGGGCAGAAGACATGAATATGATTTTTGCCAAAGGACACATACAGATGGCTAACAGACACAAGAAAAGATGCTCAAGGGAGGAAAACCAGGAAACAGAATCTTAACTACAGAGACTGATGGTTCTCAGACAGGAGGTTGGGGGCGGGGAGCTAGGTTAAATACATGATAATGATTATGGACGGCACTTGTGATGAGTGCAGGATGTTGTATGTAAGAGTTGAATCACTAAATTTGACATCTGAAACTAATATAACTTTGTATATTAACTGATTAAAATAATAATTTTGAAAAAATATAAAAAGACACCCCCCAAAAATGTCTTATTTGTTACTGTTCCAGAAAAATTATGGAAAAATAATTTATAAGTGCACAAGATTAACCAATAAAATTAAATAAATAAATAAATAAATAAATAAATAAATAAATAAATAAATTTTTGTAGGCAGCATATATATGCATTTTTTGTTTATTTTTTAAAATTTTTTAGATTTATTATGTTATGTTAGTCACCATACAATACATCATTGGTTTTTGATGTGGTGATCCATGACCCATTGTTTTCGTATAACACCCAGTGCTCCATGCAGTACGTGCCCTCCTTAATACCCATCACCGGGCTAACCCATCACCCCTCCCCCTCCCCCCTAAAACCCTGTTTGTTTTTCAGAGTCCATAGTATCTCATGGTTCATCTCTCCCTCTGATTCCCCCCCTTCATTTTTCCCTTTCTTCTCCTAATATCCTCCATGATATTCCTTATGTTCCACAAATAAGTGAAACCATATTATAATTGACTTTCTCTGCTTCACTTATTTCACTTAACATAATCTCCTCCAGTCCCATCCATGTTGATGTAAAAGTTTGGTATTCATCCTTTCTGATGGTTGAGTAATATTTCACTGTATATATGGACCACATCTTCTTTATCCATTCATCTCCTGAAGGGCACCTTGGCTCTTTCCACAGTTTGGCTATTGCAGACATTGCTGCTATGAACATTGGGGTGCATATGGCCCTTCTTTTCACTACATCTGTGTCTTTGGGGTAAATACCCAGCAGTACAATTGCTGGGTCATAGGGTAGCTCTATTTTGAAATTTTTGAGGAACTTCCACACTGTTTTTCAAAGTGGCTGCACCAAATTACATTCCCACCAACAATGTAAGAGGGTTCCCCTTTCTCCACAACCTCTCCAACATTTGTTGTTTCTTTCCCTGTCCATTTTTGCCATTCTGTCTGGTATAAGGTGGTATCTCAATGTGGTTTTGATTTGAATTTCCCTAATGGCTAATGATGATGAACATTTTTTCATGTGTCTGTTAGCCATTTGTATGTCTTTTTCAGAGAAGTGTCTTTTCATGACTTCTGTCCATTTTTTGACTTGATTATTTGTTTTTTGGGTGTTGAGTTTGAGAAGATCTTTATAGATCTTGGATACCAGCCCTTTATCTGTAATGTCATTTGCAAACATTGTCTCCCATTCTGTGGGTTGCCTGTTTGTTTGTTGACTGTTTCCTTTGCTGTGCAGAAGCTTTTGATCTTGATGAAGTCCCAAAAGTTCATTTTTGCTTTTGTTTCACTAGCTTTTGGAGATGTATCTTGAGAGAAGTTGCTGTGGCAATGTCAAAGAGGTTACTGCCTATGTTCTCCTCTAGGATTTTGATGGATTCCTGTCTCACATTGAGGTCATTCACCCATTTTGAGGTTATCTTTGTGTAGGGTGTTAGAGAATGGTCGAGTTTCATTCTTCTGCATGTGGCTGTCCAATATTCCCAGCACCATTTATTGAAGAAACTGTCTTTTTTCCATTGCATGTTTTTTCCTGATTTGTCAAAGATTACTTGACCATAGACTTGAGGGTCCATATCTGGGTTCTCTATTCTGTTCCATTGGTCTATATGTCTGTTTTTGTGCCAGTACCATGCTGTCTTGGTGATCACATCTTTGTAATATACCCCGAAATTGGGCAACGTGATGCCTACAGCTTTGTTTTTCTTTTTCAACATTTCCTTGGCGGTTTAGGGTCTTTTCTGATTCCATAAAATTTTAGGATTCTTTGTTCTTGCACTTCAAAAAATGTCATTGGAATTTTGATGGCGATGGCATTGAAGGTATAGATTGCTCTGGGTACATTAGACATTTTAACAATGTTTATTCTTCCGATCCATGAGCATGGAATATTTTTCCATCTTTTTGTGTCTTCTTCAATTTCTTTCATGAGTGTTCTGTAGTTCCTAGAGTATAGATCCTTTACCTCTTTGGTTAGGTTTATTCCTAGGTATCTTATGGTTTTTGGTGCTACCATAAAAGGAATCATTTCTCTAATTCCTCTTTGTACAGTTGCGTTGTTAGTGTATAAGAAAGCAACTGATTTCTGTGCATTCATTTTGTATCCTGCCACATTACTGAATTGATGTATGAGTTCTAGTAATTTGGGGGTGGAGGCTTTTGAATTTTCCACATAAAGTATCATGTCATCTGCGAAGAGAGAGAGTTTGACTTCTTCTTTGCCAATTTGAATAGTTTTCTTTCGCTTTGTTGTCTGATTGCTCTTGCTAGGACTTCTAGTACTATGTTGAACAATAGTGGCAAGAGTGGGCATCCTTGACGTGTTCCTGATCGTAAGGGAAAGGTTCTCAGCTTTTCTCCATTGAGGATGATATTTACTGTGGGTTTTTCATAGATGTATTTTATGAACTTGAGGAATGTTCCCTCTATCCCGAAACTCTGAAGAGTTTTAATCAGGAAAGATTGCTGTATTTTGTCAAATGCTTTTTCTGCATCAGTTGAGAGGACCATATGGTTCTTCTCCCTCCTCTTATTAATGTGTTCTATCACATTGATTGATTTGCAAATGTTGAACCACTCTTGCATCCCGGGAATAAATCCCACTTGGTCCTGGGGGATGATCCTTTTAATGTATTGTTGGAGCCTATTAGCTAGGATTTGGTTGAGGATTTTGGAATCCAGATTCATCAGGGATATTGGTCTGAAATTCTCCTTTTTGATGGGGTCTTTGCCTGGATTGGGGATTAAGGTAATGCTGGTCTCATAGAATGAGTCTGGTAGCTTTCCTTCTGTTTCTATTTTTTGAAACAGCTTCAGTAGAATAGGTATTATTTCCTCTTTGTATGTTTGGTAGAATTCCCCAAGGAATCCATCAGGCCCTGGACTCTTGTTTTTGGGGAGGTTTTTGATCACTGCTTCAATCTCGTTACTGGTTATTGGCCTATTCAGGTTGTCCATTTCTTCCTGTTTCAGTCTTGGCAGCTTATAGGTTTCCAGGAAGGCATCCATTTCATCCAAATTGCTCAGTTTATTGGCATAGAGTTGTTGATAATAATTCTAGTAATTGTTACTATTTTCTTGGTGTTAGTCATGATCTCTCCCCTTTCATTTATAATTTTATTAATTTGGGTCCTTTCTCTTTTCTTTTGGATAAGCCTGGCCAGTGGTTTATCGATCTTATTAATTCTTTCAAAGAACCAACTTCTAGTTTCGTTGATCTGATCTACTGTGTTTCTTTTTTCTAATTCATTTATCTCTGCTCTAATCTTAATTTTTTCTCTTCTAATGCATGGCTTAGGCATTGTTTGTTGCTTTCTCTCTAGTTCTTTAAGGTGTAGAGTTAGTTGGTGATTTCGGGATTTTTCTATTTTTTTGAGTGAGGCTTGGATGGCTATGTATTTCCCCCTTAGGACCGCCTTTGCAGTATGCCATAGATTTTGGACCGATGTGTTTTTGTTCTCATTGACTTCCATGAATTGTTTAAGTTCTTCTTTGATTTCCTGGTTGACTCAAACATTCTTGAGCAGAGTGGTCTTTAGCTTCCAAGTGTTTGAATTTCTGCCAATTTTTTTCTTGTGATTGAGTTCTAGTTTTAAAGCATTGTGGTCTGAGAATATGCAGGGAATAATCTCAATCTTTTGGTATTTGTTGAGACCTGATTTGTGAGCCAGTATGTGGTCTATTTTGGGGAAAGGTCCATGGGCGCTTGAGAAGAATGAGTATTCTGTTGTTTTAAGGTGGAATGTTCTGTAAATATCTTTGAGGTCCATCTGGTCCAGTGTATCATTCAAAGCTCTTGTTTCCTTTTTGGTTTTCTGCTTAGATGATCTTTCCATTGCTGAGAGTGGAGTATTGAGGTCTCCTACAATTAATGTATTGTTATCAATATGACTCTTTATTTTGGTTAACAGTTGGCTTATGTAGAAGGCTGCTCCCATGTTGGGGGCATAGATATTTACAGTTGTTAGATCTTCTTGTTGGATAGACCCTTTAAGAATGATATAGTGTCCTTCTGTATCTCTAACTATAGACCTTAGTTTAAAATCTAATTTGTCTGATATAAGAATTGCTACCCCAGCTTTCTTTGGAGGTCCGCTGGCATGGAAGATGGATCTCTATCTCTTCACTTTCAGTCTGGATGTATCTTTAGGTTCAACATGAGTCTCTTGTAGACAGCATATGGATGGTTCCTGTCTTTTTATCCAATGTCCAACCCTGTGTCATTTTATGGGAGCCTTTAGGCCATTCACATTGAGAGTGATTATTGAAAGATAAGAATTAATTGTCATCATGTTGCCTGTGAAGACATTGTTTTTATAGATTGTCCCTGTAAATTTCTGTTGTATATCACTCTTGGGGTCTTTCTCCTTTTATATAATCCCCCTTAATATTTCTTGCAGGGCCGGCTTAGTGGTAACATATTCTTTCAGTTTCTGCCAGTCTTGGAAGCTCTGCATCTCTCCATCCATTCTAATTGACACCCTTGCCAGATAAAGTATTCTTGGCTGCATGTTCTTCTCGTTTAGTACACTGAATATGTCTTTCCAGGCCTTTCTGGCTTGCCAGGTCTCTGTGGATAGGTCTGATGTTATTCTGATGTTCCTCCTTCTGTATGTAATGTATCTCTTCCCCCTAACTTCCCTTAAGATGGTTTCCTTGGTTCTAAGGTTTGCAAGTTTTACTATTACATGCGGGGTGTTTTTCTTGATCTTTGGAGGGGTCCTCTCTGCCTCTAGGACTCGAATGTTTGTTTCATTCCCCAGATTAGGGAAGCTCTCAGCTACGATTTGCTCAAATATATCTTCTAGTCCTCTCTCTCTCTCCACTCCCTCCAGGATTCCAATTATTCTGACATTGGAACGCTTCATGGTATCACTTATTTCTCTGCTTCTATTTTCATGGATTCTGAGTTGTTTTTCCCTGGCCTCCTCTTTTCCCTTTTTATCTATTATATTTTCTTCCAGGTCGTTTATTCGTTCTTCTGCCTCACATACCCTAGCTGTTAGATTATCTAGATTGGATTGGATCTCAGTGATAGCATTTTTAAGTTCTGCCAATTCAGCTTTTATTTCTGCCCTTAGAGACTCTATGTTGCCATTAATTGATTTCTCCATTCTAGCTATTGTCTTCACAATTGCTAGCCTGAATTCCATCTCCAACATCTTGGATATATCTGCATCCATTTGTAAATCTGCTGCATAAGTCATAATCTCTGAGTCTTTTCTATTTTGGGGGTTCCTCCTCCTAATCATTCTGTTGATGGGTGGTTGAGGGAATGTATAGAGTCCAAATTATTGAACAGAACCCAAGCAAGATGCTCCTGTTTTCTAGGGACCTTAGGGTTGCTGGCCTCTTGTTCTCCCAGCCTGTCTTCTCTGGGAGGGGCCTGCTGCGCTGTTACTCAGGTAACCCTGTTTGGGCGGAGTTTCCCTGTCCCCCTGTGGTGGGGGATAGGCTCAGTGGGAACCAGTTTTGGGGGCTTTTGTTCTCTGGTGGCTTTCCCTGGTGGCTTTCCGCATCTCTTCCAAGAGTCAGAGCAGAAGAGACCGTTTCCAACCCTCTGCCTCAGAGCAGAGAGATTGCAATCTGTTCTTCAGTGAGCTCTCCAGGCCATACTATCTCCGTTTCTGTCTGTGCTGCTATAAAATTCAGTGTCCTAGGTTGTGTGTCCCTCTGCAGTGCTCCCAGTCCTGCCTACAGGTCGGGACATGTCTCTGCCCTTTGTGCTTCTAAAACCTACTGCCACTCTCAGTTTGCCTGCACGACCCCTCCGTTCTGGGTTTCTGTCCTGTGGGGCTGCCCTAAAGTCCTTTCCCAGTTGCTACCAGTAAATGAGTCTGTACCCCATCCCCAGCACAGGAGGCTATGGCTCACCGGCAGTGCAGGATCCCAGCGGCTGGCTCCCTCCTGTTGCCATTATCCTCTGATATCTGCCTTCTGAATCATGGCTCCCTGCTTTGTACCTCAAAACCAACTGCCTGCGTTCTTCTGTGTGTGGAGATCCAGATCTATCTTCTTACATGTGAGGCTGATTTCATGGGTGCTCAGAGTGGTCTGGTAGATATCCAGCTCAGTTCCGGGGACCAGTTGGAATAGGGTCCCCTACCACTCTGCCATCTTTTCTCCCCTCTTTTTTTTTTTTTAATCCATTCTGACAGTATATATCTTTTCATTGGAGCATTTGGTCCATTTACACTCAAAGTAATTATTGGTAAATAGTATTTTTTGCCAATTTATTACATGTATTTTCATTGTTTCTTTCAGGTTGTTGTTGATGTTATGTTAGTCACCATACAGTACTTCATTAGTTTTTGATGTAGTGTTCCATGATTCATTCTCAGTGCTCATTGCAGTACATGCCCTCCTTAATACTCATCACAGGGAAAACCCACCACCCATCCCCCTCCACTCTGAAACCCTCAGTTTGTTCCTGGAGTCCATAGTCTCTCATGGTTCGTCTCACCCTTTATTTCCCCCCATTCATTTTTCCCTTCCTTCTCCTAATGTCCTCCAAGCTATTCTTTATTTTCCACAAATTAGAGAAACCATATAATAATTGACTTTCTCTGCTTGACTTACTTCACTTAGCATAATCCCCTCCAATTCCATCCATGTTGATGCAAATGTTGGGTATTCATCCTTTCTGATGGACCACATCTTCTTCATCCATTCATTTGTTGAAGGGCATCTCAGCTCCTTCCACAGTTTAGCTATTGTGGATATTGTGGCGATGAACACTGAGATGCATGTGCCCCTTATCTGTATCTCTGAGGAAAATACCCAGTAGTGTAATTGCTGAATCATAGCATAGCTCTATTTTTAACGCCTTGAGGAACCTCCATCCTATTTTCCAAAGTGGCTGTAACAACTTGCATTCCCACCAACAGTGTAAGAGTGTTCCCATTTCTCCACATTCTCGCCAACATTTGTTATTTCCTGCCTTGTTAAATATTGCCATTCTAACTGGTGTAAAGTGGTATCTCAATGTGGTTTTGATTTGAATTTCCCTGATGGCTAATGATGTTGAACATCTTTTTCATTAATGTTAACCATTTGTATTTCTTCTTTGGTGAAGTGTCTGTTCATGTCTTCTGCCCATTTCTGACTTGATTATTTGTTTTGGGGATGTTGAGTTTGAGAAGTTCTCTTTTTTTTTTTAATTTTATTTTAGTATGTTATGTTTGTCACCATACAATAAAGCTTTAGTTTTTGATGTAGTGATCCACAATTCATTGTTTTCATGTAATACCCAGTGCTCCATGTAGTGCATGCCCTCCTTAATACCCATCACTTGGCTAACCAATCCCCCCACCCACCTCCCCTCTAAAACCTTCAGATTATTTCTCAGGGTCCATAGTCTCTCATGGTTCATCTCTCTTTCCCATTTCCTCCCCTTTATTTTCCCTTCGTTCTCCTAATGTCCTCCATGCTATTCCTTATGTTCGTTCCACAAATAAGTGAAACCATATGATAATTGACTTTCTCTGCTTGACTTATTCACTTAGCATAATCTCTTCCAGTCCCAGCCATGTTGATGTAAAAGTTGGGTATTCATTCTTTCTGATGGCTGAGTAATATTCCACTGTATATATGGACCATATCTTCTTTATCCATTCATCTGTTGAAGGGCATCTCGGCTCTTTCCACAGTTTGGCTATTGCGGACATTTCTGCTATGAACACTGGGGTGCATATGGCCCTTCTTTTCACTGCATCTCTGTCTTTGGGGTAAATACCCAGTAGTGCAATTGCTGGGTCATAGGGTAGCTCTATTTTCAATTTTTGAGGCACCTCCACACTGTTTTCCAAAGTGGCTGGACCAACTTGCATTCCCACCAACAGTGTAAGAGGGTTCCCCTTTCTCCACAACCTCTCCAACATTTGTTGTTTCTTTCCCTCTCCATTTTGGCCATTCTAACTGGTGTAAGGTGGTATCTCAATGTGGTTTTGATTTGAATTTCCCTAATGGCTAATGATGATGAACATTTTTTTCATGTGTCTGTTAGCCATTTGTATGACTTCTTCAGAGAACTGTCTGTTCATGTCTTCTGCCCATTTTTTGACTTGCTTATTTGTTTTTTGGGTGTTGAGTTTAAGAAGTTCTTTATAGGTCTTCGATACCAGCCTTTTATCTGTAGTTTCATTTGCAAATATCTTTTCCCATTCTGTGGGTTGCCTGTTTGTTTTGTTGACTGTTTCCTTTGCTGTGCAGAAGCTTTTTATGTTGATGAGTTCCCAAAAGTTCATTTTTGCTTTTGTTTCCCTTGCTTTTAGAGAAGTGTCTTGAAAGAAGTCACTGTGGCCAATGTCGAAGAGGTTACTGCCTATGTTCTCCTTTAGGATTTTGATGGATTCCTGTCTCATATTGAGGTCTTTCATCCATTTGGAGTTTATCTTTGTCTATGGTGGAAGAGAATGGTTCAGCTCCATTTTTCTATATACAGTGGTCTAATTTTCCTAGCACCATTTATCAAAGAGACTTTCTTTTTTTCCTTTGGATATTTATTCCTGATTTGTCAAAGATTAGTTGACCATAGAGTTGAGGGTCCATTTCTGAGGTGTCTATTTTGTTCCATTGATCTATGTGTCTGTTTTTGTGCCATTACCATGTTGTTTTGGTGATCCCAGCTTTGTAATAAAGCTTGAAATCAGGAAAAATGATGCCCCCAGCTTTGTTTTTCATTTTAACATTTCCTTAGAGATTTGGGGTCTTTTCTGGTTCCGTACAAATATTAGGATTATTTGTTCCTGCTCTTTGAAAAATATCAATGGTATTTTGATTGGGATGGCTTTGAAAGTATAGATTGCTCTGGGCAGCATAGACAATTTAACACTATTTATTCTTTGAATCCATGAGCATGGAATGTTTTTATATCTTTTTGTGTCTTCTTCAATTTTTTTTCAGAAGTGTTCTGTAGTTTCTAGAGTATAGATCATTTACCTCTTTGGTTAGGTTTATTCCTAGGTATTTTATGATTTTTGGTGCTATTGCAAATAGAATCAATTCCCTAATTTCCCTTTGTACAGTTACATTGTTAGTGTATAGATAAGCAACTGATTTCTGTGCATTGATTTTGTATCCCGCCACATTACTGAATTCCTGTATGAATCCTAGCAATTTAGGGTGGGGTCTTTTGGGTTCTCCACATAAAGTATCTTGTCATTTGGGAAGAGAGAGAATTTGACTTTTTCTTTGTCAATTTGAATGCTTTTCCTTTCTTTTTACTGTCTGATTGCTGAGGCTAGGATTTCTAATACTATGTTGAACAATAGTGGCAAGACTGGGCATTCTTGCCATGTTCCTGATCTTAAGGGAAGAGTTGAGAATGATATTCGCTGTGGGCTTTTCATAGATGGTTTTATGAATTTGAGACATGTTCCCTCTATCCCTATACTCTGAAGAGTTTTAATCAGGAAAGGGTGTTGTATTTTGTCAAGTGCTTTTTCTGCATTAATTGAGAGGATCGTATGGTTCTTATCTCTTCTTTTATTAATTTGTTCTATCACAGGGGCGACTGGTTGGCTCAGTCAGCTAAGCATCTGCCTTCAGCTCAGGTCATGATCCCAGGGTCCTGGGATCAAGCCCCACATTGGGCTCCCTACTTCTCCCTCTTCCATTCCCCTTGCTTGCATTCCTGCTCTTGCTATCTCTTTCTCTCTGTAAAAAATAAATAAAATCTTTTTTTTTTTTTTTTAGAGATAGCCAATCTTTATTGAGTTGTTGTTTGTTGCCAGGTGCTGCTCTCAGCATTTTACATGGATTAAAAAAAATGTGTTCTGGGCGCCTGGGTGGCTCAGTCAGTTGGGCATCTGCCTTCAGCTCACGTCATGATCCCAGAGTCCTGGGGTCAAGCCCTGCATCGGGCTCCCTGCTCCGCCGGAAGCCTGCTTCTCCCTCTCCCACTCCCCCTGCTTATGTTCCCTCGCTCGCTGTGTCTCTATCTGTCAAATAAATAAATAAATAAATCTTTAAAAAAATGTGTTCTATCACATTAGTTGATTTGTGAATGTTGATTCACCCTTGCATCCCAGGAATAATTCCCACCTGGTTGTGATGGATAATCCTTTTGATGTACTGTTGGGTCCTATTGGCTAGTATCATGTTGAGACTTTTGCCATCCATATTCACCAGGGATATTGTCTGTAATTCTCCTTTTTGATGGGGTCTTTGCCTGGGTTTGAGATAAAGGTAATGCTGGCCTCATAGAATAAGTCTGGAAGCTTTCCTTCTTTTTCTATTTTTGAAACAGCTTCAGGAGAAATGGTAGGATTTTTTCCTTAAATGTTTGGTAGAATTCCCCTGGGAATCCATCAGGCCCTGGACTCCTGTTTTTTGGGAGGTTTTTGATCGTTGCTTCAATTTTATTACTGGTCATTGGTCTATTCATATTGTCAATTTCTTCCTGTTTCAGTCTTGGTAGTTTATAGGTTTCCAGGAAGGCCTCCATTTCTTCCAGGTTGCTAAATTTATTGACAAATAGTTGTTGATAATAATTTCTAATAATTATTCCTATTTCCTTGGTGTTAGTCGTGATCTTCCACTTTCATTCATAATTTTATTAATTTGGGTCCTTTCTCTTGTCTTTTGGATAAGTCTGTCCAGAGGTTTATCAATCTTATTAATTCTTTCAAAGAATCAGCTTCTAGTTTTGTTGATCTGCTCTACCGTATTTCTGGTTTCTATTTCATTGATCTCTTCTCTAATCTTTATTATTTCTCTTATCCTGCTTGGCTTAGGCTTTATTTTTTGTTCTTTCTCCAGTTCTTTAAGGTGTAAAGTTAGCTTGTGTATTCGGGATATTTCTACTTTTTTGAGTGAGGCTTAGATGGCTATGCATTTCTCCCTTTGGACTGGCTTTGCAGTAGTCCATAGGTTTTGGACTGATATGTTTTCATTCTCATTGGTTTCCATGAATTGTTTAAGTTGTTATTTAATTTCCTGGTTGACCCAAACATTCTTAAGGAGAATGGTCTTTAGCTTCCAAGTATTTGAATTTTTGCCAAATTTTTCTTCCGATTGAGTTCCAGTTTCAAAGCATTGTGGACTGAGAATATGTAGGGAATAATCTCAATCTTTTGGTATCCATTGAGACCTGATTTGTGACACAATATGTGGTCTATTCTGGAGAAAGTTCCATGTGTGTCTAGAAGAATGAGTATTCTGTTCTTTTAGGGTGGAATGTTCTGTATATATCTATAAGTTCCATCTGGTCCAGTGTGTCATCAAAGCTCTTGTTTCTTTGTTGATCTTCTGCTCAGATGATCTGTCTTGCTGAAAGTTGAGTGTAGGGTCTCCTACTATTAAACTATTATTACCAGTGTGTTTCTTTATTTTGGTTAACAGTTGGCTTATGTAGTTGGCTGCTCCAATGTTGGGGGCATAGATATTTACAATTGTTATATCTTGTTGGATAGGCCCTTTAAGAATGATATGGTGTCCTTCTGTATTTTTTACTACAGTCTTTAGCTTAAAATCTAATTTGTCTGCTATGAGAATTGCTACCCCATCTTTCTTTTGAGGTCTGTTGGCATGAAAAATGGTTCTCCATGCCCTCACTTTCAGTCTGGAGGTGTCTTTAGGTTCAAAATGAGTCTCTTGTAGACAGCAAATGAATAGGTCATGTCTTTTTATCCAATCTGCAACCCTGTGTCATTTCATGGGAGCATTTAGGCCATTCACATTGAGAGTGATTATTACAAAATATGATTTTATTGCCTTCATGTTGCCTGTGAGGCCCTTGTTTCTATAGGTTGTCTCTGTATATTTCTGGTCTCTATTACTCTTGAGGTCTTTCTTCTTTTATAGAATCCCCTTTAATATTTTTTGCAAGGCCGACTTGGTGGTCACATATTTTTTTCAGTTTCTGCTGGTCTTGGAATCTCCTTTTCTCTCCAACCATTCTGAGTGACAGCCTTGCTGGATAAAGTGTCCTTAGCTGCATGTTCTTCTCATTTAGTACCCTGAATATGTCTTGCCAGCTCTTTCTGGTTTGCCAGGTGTGTGTGGACAGGTCTGACATTATACTGATGTCCCTTCCACTGTATATAAGGAATCTCTTCCCCCTAACTGCCCTTAAGATGGTTTCCTTGGTTCTGAGATTTGCGAGTTTTACTATTACATGCCAGAGCATTGGTCTGTTCTCCTTGATCTTGGGAGGGGTCCTCTTTGCTTCTTGGACACAAATGCTTGTTTCCTTCCTCACATTAGGGATGTTCTCAGCTACAGTTTCTTCAAATATATCATCTAGACCTCTCTCTCTCCCCACCCTTGCAAGGATTCCAATAATTCTGACATTGGAACTTTTCATGGTGATATTAATTTTGCTCAATCTGATGTCTTGGGCTTTAATCTGTTTTTCCCAGGCCCCCTCAGTTTCCTTCTTTTCTATCATCTTATCTTCTATCTCACTAATTCATTCTTCTGCCTAGTTTACCTTGGCAATCAGAGTACCCAGTTTAGACTGCATTTCATTCATAGCATTTTTAAGTTTGTGGTGATTAGATCTCATTTCTGCCTTTAGAGATTCTATATTGTCATTAATATTTTTCTCAAGTCTAGATATTGACATCATAATTGTTACTCTTAAGTTTATCTTTGACATCTTGCTTATATCCATATCCATTAGGTCTGTGGCAGAGGCCATAGTCTTTGCTTCTTTTCTTTTTGGGGGGTTCCTCCTTTTAGTCATTCTGAGGGGGGCTGCTTGAGGGAATGTACAGATTCCAAAGTATTAACCACGACCCAAGCAAGATGCATCTGCTTTATATGGACCTTATGGGTGTCATCCTCTTCTTCTTCCAGCCTGTCTTCCATGGCAGGGGCCTGCCATGCTGTTACTCAGGCAACCCTGCTTGGGCAGAGTTGTCCTGCCCCCTGTCTGGGCAGTTGGCTCAGTGAAAACTCTTTTTTGGGCTTTTGTTCACTGGTGGCTTCCCCTGGCAGCTTTCCACATGTTCTTCAGAGAATCAGAGCAGAAGTGACTGCATGCAATCCTGTCTTTTAACAGAGAAATCGCAGTCTGCTCTTCACTGAGCTTTCCAGGCCACACTGTCTCCGTTTCTATTGCACTGTTAAAAACCACAGCCTCTCTGGTTGTGCGCCCCACAGCAACACTCACAGAGGTGGAACCCAGGGCTGGGCACGTGTCTGCCTTTTGTGCTTCTAAAACCACTAACCGCCCCCAGTTGGTGCATGCACTCATGCAGCTCCGGGATCCTGTCTGGGGGCTGCACTAAAGTCCTTTCCCTGCTGCTGCCACTCTGCAATCTGTGCCTGGGTCCCCAGCTTGGGATGGTTTTGTGCTCCAGTTTTATATCACCTTCCCAGTGCCAGCTTATGGCAGCTCCTTCCCCCTTCTGTTTATCTTCTGGTATCTGTGTGAAAAATCACGGCTCCCTGATTTGTACCTCAATATCATCAGAGATATTCTGTTTGTAGAGATACAGATATATATTCTTACATCTCAGGCTGATTTCGTGGGTGTTCAGAATGGTTTGGTAGATATTCAGCTAAATTCAGGGGACCGGTTGAAATAGGGTCCTGGACTCCTCCACCATCTTTTCTGTCTCCTCATTTGTCATTGTTTCTGGAGATTGTCTCCATGGTTTTTTTTTTTCTCTCTCCCATTTCTCATTTTTATTTTTTAGTCTTTTTCTTTTTTTTCCCCTTAGTTAATGTAGTCAAAGCATCGCCAATTTTGTTCATAGTTTTGAAAAACTGGTCATTATTTTTGATGTTTTGTTATTATTTGTTTGGGTGTCTTATTTATTTCTGATTTTTCATTGTTATTTCTTTTCTCTATGAAATTTCAGGTAAGTTTCTTCTTTCTCTAGTTCGTTGCAGTGTAATATTGTTTATTTGAATTTATTTTCTTAATATAAGAATTTATAGCATAAAAAAGAGAATTATCATATGATTTAGTAATTCTAGTAGGTACTTATGTAAAGATAATGAAAATACTAATTTTAAAAGATATATACACCCTAATGATTATTGCAGCATTATTTACAACAGCCATGATATGGAAACAACCCAATTGTTCATCAATAGATGAATGGATAAAGAAGCTGTGGTTATATATATACTTACAGTGGAATATTACTCATCCATAAGGAAGAATGAAATCTTGCCATATGCAACAAGATGGAGGGATCTAGCAGGTAAAATGCTAAGTGAAATAATTCAGTCAGAGAAACACAAATACTATAAGATTTCACTCATATGTGGAATTTAAGAAACAAAAGGAATGAGGAAAGGGGGAAAAAGGCACAAGCAAACAAACAACAACAAAATAATATAAATATAGAGAACAAAGTGGTGGTTTCCAGAGGAGATGTTGTTGGGTGGGGGGTGAAATAGGTGAAGAAGATTAAGAGTACACTTACCTTAATGAACAGTGAGTAATGTGTAGAAATGCTGAAACACTATATTGTACACCTGAAACTAATATAACATTGTATGTTAATTATACTGAATAAGGAAGAAAGAAAGAAAGAAAGAAGAAAGAAAGAAAGAAAAAGAAAGAAAGAAAGAAAGAATAAATAATAAATAAGCAGCTTACATGATCATTACAGAAAAAATAAGAATCTGTCAATACAAGTGTTAAAAACCAATAACATAATAGACATTCTTATCAAGTGCATATTGTACGTATTACAAAATAGATCATGTGTTAGGTCAGAGTAAAAGTTTCAACAAATTTAAGAAAATTGAAATAATTCCAAGAATCTTTTCCAGCCACAATGAATAAAAATAGAAATCAATAACGTCAAAAAAGAGGGAGATTCACAAGTAAGTGGAAACTAAACAACACATGCTTGAACAATCAATGGGTCAAACCAGAAATCTGAAGGGAAATTAAAAAGTATCTCAGAAAAAATGAATTTGTAAACACAACATTCCAAAATATATGTAATGCACTAAGTACAGTAATAGAACAGAAGTTCATAGCAAAAAATACCTATATTAAAAAAGAAGAAAGATTTCAAAAAAAAAAAAAAAAGAAGAAAGATCTCAAATAACCTAACTTTATACATCGAGGAGGTAGAACAAGAATAATAAAATAAGTTATCAGAAGAAAGGATATAATAAAGATTGGAGTAAAACTAAATAAAATAGGCAACAAAAAATATAGGAGAAAATCAAGAAACCTAAGAGTTGGTTTTATGGAAAAAAAACATGAAATCAACAAATCCTTAGCTAGACCAATTAAGTAAAAGAGTATATTTATATATTATATTATATATACAAACATATATTTGTATACTCATACATACACATATATGTACATGCATACTCATATATATACTTACATATGTACATATATGTATATATATAACATGTATGTGGTATATTTCATGCATTATTTTTTTAAAAGTAAGAAATCCCATTTGGAAGGACATGGATGAACCCGATGGACATTATGTTAAGTGAAATAAGTCAATACAGAAAAAAAAAAAATTCTGCATGATCTCACTTCTATGTATGTAATCTAAAAAAAGTCTAATTTAAATTTAAATCTCACTTCTATGTATGTAATCTTTAAAAAAGTCAAGTTTAAAGAGGCAATAATGGTGGTTTACCAAGGTGGGGCACAGGGGGAAATTCAAAGATGTCAGTCAGAGTACAAATTTTGTTATTCAAGATGAATAAGTACTAGAGATATAATGTACAACAAAGTGACTATAGTTAGCAAAACTTTATTGTATGGATGAAATTCATGTAACTAGGTAGATCTTAAGCATTCTTACCACAGGAAAAAATGGGGTAACTGGATTTATTATCTTGAATGTTATAATTATTTCACAAGATATGGGTAGAACAAATCATCAAATTGTACACTTTAGTGTATTTAATTCTTAATAGTGAAATACATCTCAGTTTAAAACGTTACTTTCAAACTTATAAGCAGTCATTAAAAAGTGATAAGATTTTTTTTATAAATTAATCAATGCTTGTAAGCAAAATAAATAGTAAAGAAAAATAACACATTTTGAGGAGTAACACATTCTTATTTCTAAATTTACTACACAGCTACAGCAATCAAGGCAGCATTGTATTGGCATAATTGATGGAGAAGTAAGTGGAACAGAATTGGGATTCCTTAAATAGGGTCTAACATTTATGATGATTCTTGACAATGATACCAAGATAATTCAATGAGGAACAAATAATCCTTTCAATAAATGGTGAAGGAAAATTTAATTTTCACATACAAAAAAAACGAAGTTAAGCTCTACGTCATATAATCCACAAAAATTAAGTCAAAATAGATAGACCTAAATGTAACAGTTAAAACTATAAAGCTATTAAAACATAATAGTAAATCTTAATGATCCTGAGTCAGGCAATAGTTTTTTGGATATGCCTCCCAAAATACAAATGACAGTATTGTACACCTGAAACTAACATTACACTGTATTTAACCAGAATTTAAATTAAAACTAATAAAAAAAACAAAAAAATAAAATTGACAAGTGAAAGAATAGATAAATTGGTTCTCATCAAAATTAAAACTTTTTTTGCTTCAAAGAACACCATCAAGAAAATTAAAAGGTAAATACACATCAGACGATACAGATACATATTTGTAAATCTTGCACCTAATGAAGGTCTTGTATCCACAGTATATCACAGAACCCTTACAACTCAATGAAAACACAAATAAACCAATTAAAAATGGCCAAATTATTTGAATACACATTTCTCCATAGAAATTAGGCAAATGAAGATATGAACAAGAAGAGTAGCACAACATAATTAGTCATTAAGGAAACACAAATCAAAACCACAATACCACTTCACACATATTAGAATGCCAATAATCATAAAAATGGAGGGAAATATTACTAGCAAAAATGTGCAGAAATTGGAACACTCATTTATTGCTATTATAAATATAAAATGATGCAGCTGTTTTGGAACACAGTGTAGCAGTTTCTCAAAATGATAAACTTAGAATTATCATATGATCCAGAGAGCAGTTAAGATGGTGCAAGTGTAGGGCCACCCTAAGCTATTCTAGTCCCATGAACACAGCTAGATAATTATCAAAGCATTTTGAACACCCAAGAAATTGATCTGAGGACTGAGGGGAAAAAGCTGCACAGCTACAAGTAGAAAGGTGACTAACTCCTAGAAGGCAGGAGCTTCAGAGAGTTGATTTGGGGGAGAAAAGAGCCATGGGTACTGTAGAGGGAAGGGAGCCCTGATCACCGAGAGAGGCGAGAGGGGGAAAGACAGAGAGAGAGACAGAGAGACAGAGAGAGAGGAGTGAAAACAGAATGAAAACACACTCAAGGGATTGCACAAGAAAACTCTACCCCAAAACCACTAACTGGGAAACGGAGAGTGGCTGAATACCACAAGTCTTTATAAGCAATGGAGCACAAACAAGTTTTGGAGGTCTACATCATTGCCAGGGTCATGCCTGGCAGGCTTAATGGTGCTCCAGTGGGGAAGGAGAGCACAGACCTGGGAGTGGCAGCATGGTCTGAGGATTCCCTGGGTCACATGGGGAGAAATAGTCCCCCTTCTTGGATCGCATTTGGGAGAGGTGTCAGGGCCTCTCCAGAAACAAAAGACCCTGAAACACCATTGAGCTGCCCCATTCACCAGCATAAGAACAAAGATGCTGGTTGAAGGCAGTGAGACTTGGTGCTGACATTGTACTGCACTTTACTATAAACTCTGCCTGCTCTGTGGTCATGCAACCATTTTCTGGGACAAACTGGCACCTGGCCACAGTGCAGTGAGACCCTACCCTAGAGGATCAGTGCAGGTCCATGACATAGGGGGTCTTTGAATTTTGGTTTTCAAGTTTTCTGTGTGCGTGAGATAAAACACAGGATGCTGTGTCGCCTGGCAGGTGGACAAAATGGACACAGGCAATGTGAAAGCAGGGATTTGACGGAGCCAGGGACACAGGAGGGGTGATGGTTTACTATGTTGTGAGGGCTTCCTGAATAGTGGGTGTGAGCTCACTTCTCAGGAGAAGAGTGGGATGAAGCCATTTTCCCTCCCTTCCCATCAATACTGACAAATTTCAGGGAGTAACACAGTGCCACCAAGTGGTGTCCAGAGCCACGTACACCAAGTCCTGCCATCCTGCACCATTCAGGTTCACCTCCATTAGGGCAAATCTTCCTAAGAAACAGTGCAATAGGCCTCACACCAGAAAACAAGCAAAAACCCCTCACATGTACCAAGTCTACTGATCATACACTGATGAAAAGCTTCAGCTCTAGAGGAAACAGTATCTAGATTCCCTTCATTTTTTTAATACAAAAAAGCAATTATTTATTTTTTTATATTTTTAAATATTATTTTAAATATTATTTTAATTTTAATTTTATTTTTATATGTTCAGTCAACATATAGTGCAACATTAGTTTTTGATGTAGTGTTCAGCGATTCACTAGTTGTGTATAACACCCTGTGCTCATCACAACACATGCCGTCCTTAATACCCATCACCCAGCTACCACAATCCCCCACCCCCCCACACACACTTTTGAAAACCTCAGTTTGTTTCATGGAGTTCAGAGTCACTCATGGTTTGTCTCCCTCTCTGATGTCTTCCCCTCCCTTCCCTATGATCTTCCATGCTATTCCTTATGTTCCACGTATGAGTGAAATGATATGATAATTGTCTTTCTCTGCTTGACTTATTTCACTTAGCATAATCCCCTCCAGTTCCATTCACATTGATGCAAATGGTGGGTATTCATCCTTTCAAATGGCTGAGTAATGTTCCATTGTATATATGGACCACATCTTCTTTATCCATTTGTCTGTTGAAGGGCATCTTGCCTATTTCCACAGTTTGGCTATGGTGGACATTGCTGCTATGAACATTGGGGTGCATGTGTCTCTTTCCACTACATCTGTATCTTTGGGGTTAATACCTAGTAGTGCTAATTATGAGTCATAGGGTAGCTCTATTTTTATTGTCTTGAGGAACCCCCATACCATTTTCCAAAGTGGCTGTACCAACTTGCATTCCAACCAACAGTGTAAGAGGGTTCCCCTTTCTCCATATTCTTGCCAGCATTTGTTGTTTCCTGCCTTGTTAATTTTTGCCATTCTAACTGGTATAAGGTGATATCTCATTGTGGTTTTGATTTGACTTTCCCTGATAGCTAGTGATGTTGAACATTTTTTCATGTATCTGTTAGCCATTTGTCTGTCTTCTTTGGAGAAGTGTCTGTTCATGAATTCTGCCCATTTCTTGACTGGATGAATTGTTTTTTGGGTGTTGAATTTGAGAAGTTCTTTATAGATCTTGGATACCAGCCTTTATCTGAAATGCCATTTGCAAATATCTTCTCCCATTCCGTGGGTGGACTCTGTTTTCTTGAATGTTTCCATTTCTGTGCAGGAACTTTTTGTCTTGATGAAGTCCCAAAAGTTCATTTTTGCTTTTGTTTCCATTGCCCTTGGAGATGTGTCTTGAAAGAAGTTGCTGTGGCCGATGTTGAAGAGGTTGCTTGCCTATGTTCTCCTCTAGGATTTTGATGGATTCCTGTATAACATTAAGGTCATTCATCTATTTTGAGTTTGTCTTATTGTATGGCATAAGAGAATGGTCCAGCTTCATTCTTCTGCATGTGACTGTCATATTTCCCAGCACCATTTATTGAAGAGACTGTCATTTTTCCATTGCATATTTTTTCCTGATTTGTCGAAGATTAGTGGACCATAGAGTCGAGGGTCCATTTCTGGGGACTCTAGTCTGTTCCACTGACCTATGTGTCTGTTTTTGTGCCAGTACCATGCTGTCTTGATGATCACAGCTTTGTATATAACTTAAAGTCAGACAACGTGATGCCCCCAGCATTGTTTTTCTTTTTCAACATTCCCCTCGCGATTCCGGGTCTTTTCTGATTCCATGCAAATTTTAGGATTGTTTCATCCAGCTCTTTGAAAAATGTCAATGCTATTTTAATACGGATGACACTGAAAGTGTAGATTGCTCTGGGCAGCATAGACATTTTCAAAATGCTTATTCTTCCATTCCATGAGCATGGAATGTTTTTCCATCTCTCTGTGTCTTCCTCATTTTCCTTCCTAAGTGTTCTGTAGTTTGTAGAGTTAGTTCATTTACCTCTTTGGCTAGGTTTATTCTTAGGTATCTTATGATTTTTGATGCTAGTGTAAGTGGGATCGATTCCTTATTTTTTTTTCTACAGTTACATTGTTTATGTATAGAAATAAACTGATTTCTGTGCAGTGATTTTATATCTTGCCACGTTGCTGAATTTCTGCATGAGTTCTAGAAATTTGGGGATGGAGTCCTTTGGGTTTTCCACATAAAGTATCATGTCATTTGCGAAAAGAGTTTGACTTCTACGCCAATTTGAATACGTTTTATTTCTTTTTGTTTTCTGATTGCTGTGGCTAGGACTTCTAGTAATATGTGTTTTGTTTGTTTGTTTATTTTATTATGTTATGTTAGTCACCATACAATACATCATTAGTTTTTGATGTGGTGATCCACGATTAATTGTTTTGGTATAACACCCTGTGCTCCATGCAGTACATGCCCTCCTAAATACCCATCACGGGTCTAACCTATCCCCCAACCCACCTCCCCTCTAAAACCTTGCTTGTTTATCAGAGTCCGTAGTCTCTCATGGTTCATCTCTCCCTCGGATTTCCCCCCCTTCATTTTTCCCTTCTTCTCCTAATGTCCTCCATGATATTCCTTATGTTCCACAAATAAGTGAAACAATATGATAATTGACTTTCTCTGCTTGACTTATTTCACTTAGCATAGTCTCCTCCAGTCCCATCCATGTTGATGTAAAAGTAGGGTATTCATCCTTTCTGATGGCAGAGTAATATTCCACTGTATATATGGACCATATCTTCTTTATCCATTCATCTGTTGAAGGGCATCTCAGCTCTTTCCACAGTTTGGCTATTGCGGACATTGCTGCTATGAACACAGGGGTGCATATGGCCCTTCTTTTCACTACATATGTGTCTTTGGGGTAAATACCCAGGAGTGCAATTGCTGGGTCATAGGGTAGCTCTATTTTTAATTTTTTGAGGAACCTCCACACTGTTTTCCAAAGTGGCTGTACCAACTTGCATTCCCACCAACAGTGTAAGAGGGTTCCCCTTTCTCCACAACCTCTCCAACATTTGTTGTTTCTTGCCCTGTACATTTTTGCCATTCTAACTGGTGTAAGGTGGTATCTCCATGTGGTTTTGATTTGAATTTCCCTGATGGCTAATGATGATGAACATTTTTCATGTTTCTCTCAGGCATTTGTATGTCTTCTTCAGAGAAGTGTCTTTCATGTCTTCTGCCCATTTTTGACTTGATTATTTGGTTTTTTTTGGGGGGGGCGGAGTGTTGATCTTGAGAAGTTCTTTATAGATATCTTGGATACCAGCCCTTTATCTGTAGTGTCATTTGCAAATATCTTCTCCCATTCTGTGGGTTGCCTCTTTGTTTTGTTGACTGTGTCCTTTGCTGTGCAGAAGCTTTTTATCTTGATGAAGTCCCAAAAGTTCATTTTTGCTTTTGTTTCACTGGCTTTTGGAGATGTATCCTGAAAGAAGTTGCTGTGGCCAATGTCAAAGAGGTTACTACCTATGTTCTCCTCTAGGATTTTGATGGATTCCTGTCTCACTTTGAGGTCTTTCATCCATTTGGAGTTTATCTTTGTGTATGGTGTTAGAGAATGGTCGAGTTTCATTCTTCTGCATGTGGCTATCCAATTTTCCCAGCACCATTTATTGAAGAGACTGTCTTTTTTCCATTGCATGTTTTTTCCTGCTTTGTCAAAGATTATTTGACCATAGAGTTGAGGGTCCGTATCTGGATTCTTTATTCTGTTTGGTCTATATGTCTGCTTTTGTGCCAGTACCATGCTGTCTTGGTGATCACTGCTTTGTAATATA
>NC_058419.1:77179800-77204010 GCF_002201575.2 Neomonachus schauinslandi | reverse complement strand
ATTTTCTGCCTGGATGATCTATCCATTGATTTGAGGTGTTAAAGTCCCCTATTATTATTGTATTACCATCAATTTCTCTCTTTATGTCCATTAATGTTTGCTTTATGTATTTAGGTGCTCCAATGTTGGGTGCAAAATGGTTGAAGGTGAGTGGGAGAGACAGGCTTCCGGTTATGGAAGGAATAAATCAAGGAAATAAAAGGTACAACATAGCGAATATAGTCAGTGGTATTATAATAGTGTTGCATGGTGACAGATGATAGCTATATTTGTGGTGAGCATAGCATAAAGCACACAGTTGTTAGATCACTATGCTGTCCACCTGAAAATAATGTAACATCGTGTGTCAATTATACTCAAGTAAAGAATACAAAAGAACAATGTTATACATACAAAAAGAATGTAAAATTATAGACAACTATACAGCAGTAGTTGGGTAACAGCTCAGGAAAAAACTTTACAGTTTAATATGATTAAAATTTAAATGAGGGAATACTAAAAACAAGTTTTTGTTGGGGTGTTTGGGTGGCTCAGTTGGTTGAGCATCTGACTCTTGATCTCAGCTCAGGTCTGGATCTCACAGTCATGAGTTCGAGCCCCACATTGGGCTCCATGTACTTAAACATTTGTTTTTGTTAAGGATAGAAAACAATCTTATGTTTTCCTTACTCACAAAGTCATTGGAGCACCTTCATTTTCATCCTGTTGGTTGGATGATAGGTTTCTTGAAGAAGGAAAAGACAGTGCTAAGGCTCCAGAAAGTAGGTTAGTTGAGGACGTGGATAATGGGGGGACAGGAGGAGGGCAAGAGAGGAAGGCTTGGAGTACAGTGACCAACCCTGGTTTGCTCAGGCCTAAGGGAATTCCCAGAATGCAAGTCTTGCAGTGCTAAAATCAGGAAAACCTGGACAAACTGGGGAGGCTGGTGGTCACCCCATCAGGGAAAGAGAAGATGCTGAGGTAAGATTATCTTATATTTTCTGGACCTTTCATAAATGTCATAAAAGATATTCTATAGTGCTTGAGTGGCTCAGTTGGTTAAGTGTCTGCCTTCAACTCAGGTCATGATCCCAGGGTCCTGGAATCAAGCCCTGCATTGGGCTCTCTGCTCAGTGGGGAGTCTGCTTCTCCCTCTCCCTCTGACCCTCCCCCTTACACATCCTCTCTCTCTCTCTGATAAATGTTTAAAAATCTTTCAAAAAAGAGATTCTATAGTTCTAAATATACTACCATAAATGGAAAGTTGACTAACCTATGATTATTCTCCTGATTATCTAGGCAGTGATCTCAAGCATGGACTGCACCCAAATTGCCTTCCTGATTGGAGTAGAAGTCATCAATAATTTTAGATGTTACAATACTGCATAATTCCAGCTATTGAATATTCTTGATCTGTAAGAAGAGTTTTCATTGGGAAAAAAAGTCTAAATTTAATTCCTTTCTCCTTATTCCTACCTCTGATCTCTCCTTTTCTCTCCTCCATTAACAGTTGGGCAATAAACCTTACCAAGATCACATATTCTAGCATTATAATCAGGGCTTGTCTTCTCTCACTTCCCACTTCCTTAGCCTACTTTCTCCCCAAAAGACCACAATTTTAAAATGAAATTAGAAATATTAACTGGACAAAAGATACATCCTGTATACTGGGATCACAGTGTAATGAGGCAAGAACCCAGGACTAGTTTCTACAGTTTTGTCAGACCAATTAATGGACTGGAAATTAATGCATGGTGATTACTCACCTTATCATTCTTTTCTATTCTATGGCAATATGAAAAAATAAAATAAAATGCCAACTCATCATCATTTTAATTTACTTGCAGATGAACAGCTGGTTCCATGATAATCACACTTAAGAATCACTTGGCCAAGATATTTGTATGAGTTTACACATTACTGAAGGTCTGAGAAGCAGAGGGGGAGATTGCAGCAAGACATGGGAAATAATCAAACACTGAACATTTACAACCTAAGAGACAATGCCACAAGATGTAATTTTTCACTTGTTCACTTCTTTCATGGGCTCCAATCTTGCACGTTCTTTTATGGCCCCATTATCACTTCTAGATGCTCTGCTTCCCCTCTTTCTAGCACCTTTCCCTCAGGCATCACCCACCACACACACAGCACTCACCCACACCACCACCATTCCTTATTAATTTATACTGTGCACCTTCTCCTACACATCCAAAGATTAATGGGGTCTGATAATGGGGTCTGATAAACAGCTACATGGCAGATCATCTGTTTCAATCCCACACTTTAGAAGCACACAAAAAATCAGCACTAACCTTGAAATTTTAATGTCACACTTCTTTCTTCCTGTTCCTACTACTCTCTGAGAGAAAAGAGCAATAAAGATATTTATTTCCACACTGCTGCAAATTATGCCATTTACTCGAGAAAGCAACTATAGTCAATTCTAGTTTATTTTTTTCTCACTTTATTACACAATCACACATCTACTCAAATTTCCTACAATGAAAAGATATTATTTTTGTACATTGAGAAAAGAACTAAAACATTGCAAAAATAAAACTAGTTTCTTTAAGATATTTCTGGACAGGCTGACCATATGAACAGGCATCAAATTAAGTGATATGAAACACACACGGATGTACACAATTGCAATCATGACACAAGAATGGGCTACTGTCACAGAGTAATATGTTATTACACAAGCTTATTTTTGCTTAAGGGAACAACACAGAAACAAAAGCTATATACATATGTAGATATGTATGTTGGGATGAATGGATGGATACATGTATTACATGTGCATACCTTCAAGCATAACAATAGGTGTAAATGACACATGCTAAACTCCTCAGGGAAAGAGGGGGTTCTTAACTATTCATTTGTATATTATTTGGATTCTTACAATGAGCTTAGACTGTAAATATTATGTTTATAATTGAAAGATTCTAATAAGGGGGGAGGAGCAAGATGGCAGAGGAGCAGGAGACCTAAATTTCGTCTGGTCCCAGGAATGCAGCTAGAGAGGGATCAAACCATTCTGAACATGTACGAGCTCAACAGGAGATCAAAGAAAAGTATAGCAGCAACTCTCTGAGCAGAAAAGCGACAACTTTCTGGAAGGTAGGATGTGCCCAGAAGTGAATCTGAGGCAATATTTGGGAAGATAGACAGCAGGGGAGGGGGCCTCTGTCAGCCGCTACTGGCAAGTGATAGAGCAGCAGAGCACAAAATTGGAACTTTTAGAAGTCAGCTCTGCTGAAGGACGTCATTCCAGTGGCTACGCAGGGGGTGGAACACTTGCTGGGACAGTGTGGTTTCAGGACCCTCGGGTTCACAGAAAGACTGGGGATGCCTGAGTGTGGCAGAGCTCCCAGGTATGGAGCCAAGGAGTGGGCACGCAGCTCGGGGTTGCCATAAACAATGATCTGCAGCACAGTCAGGCCACTGCTCTTCCAGTAGGCACACAACAAGCAGCAGATCTGGGGAGACTCCCCTTACTCCCCTGGGAGGAGTGGTGCGGGAGTGCACTGCAGGAAACTGCTGGGTTTGGAGACTCCAAACGGGGTTGGGTGCCAGAGATAGAAACGCTCGGTCACAGACCAGGTGAGTACGGAGTGTGGCTGGAGACCGGGGAGACAGGAGGGATTGACTGCTTTTCTCTGGGGCCTCACAGAGGAGTGGGGGCCTGAGTTCTCAGCTCCTCTGGGGTGGAGATTGGGAGGCTGCCATTTTCACTGTCATCCTCCAAAGCTGTATGGAAAGCTTGCAGGGAACAAAAGCTCCCGAGAGCAAACCCGAGCAGATTACTTAGCCCGGCCCCCGGCAAGAGCGGGCCAATTCCGCCTCCAGCAAAGACATTTGAGAACCACAGCAGCAGGCACCTCCCCCAGAAGATCATCAAGAACTGCCAGGCAAGAACAAGTTTATGATCAATGAGAATGCAGAATGCCAGTGCTAGGGGATACAGCACATAGGATTCATGGCTATTTCCCCATGATTCCTTAGTCTTTCAAAGTTAATTTTTTTTAATTTAATTTTTTTCTTTTTCTTTTTTCTCTTTTCGAATTATTCTTTTTCCCTTTTTCAACCAATACCTTATCAATCCCTTTTTTAAAAAAAATCTTTTTTATTTTTCATTTTTACAGTCATATTCCATCTCTTCATAGTAGTTAACCTTATTTTTGGTATATATATATAAGTTGTACTCTCTTTAAAATTTTGGGATACAGTTTCTTCTAACAGATCCAGATATACCCTAAATTTCTAGTGTATGGCTTTGTTCTAGTCTCCTGCCTGATCACATTCTCTCCCTTTTTTTTTTTAAATCCTCTTCTTGCTTTTTTCAACCAACTTCTTATCTTATCAATTCCTTTTATAAAATCTTCTATAATTTTCATCCTTACAGTCATATTCCATCCCTTCATAGTATTTACCCTTATTTTTGTACATATATAAGTTTTTCTTTCATTAAAATTTTGGGAGGCACTTTCTCTAACAAACCAAAATACATCCAAAATCTAGTGCGTGGCACTGATCTATGCACCAGCCTGCTCATATTTGATCATATTCTGGTTTTTGTTTGTTTGTTTTTTCCTTTTTCTTTTTTCTTTCTTTCCCTTTCTCCTCCCCTGGTTTCAGGTCTCTTCTGATTTGTTTAATATATATTTTTCTAGGATCCTTGTTACCCTCTTAGTATTTGATCTCTCATTCATCTATTCATCTCTGGACAAAATGACAAGATGGAAAAAATCACCTCAAAAAAAAGAACAAGAGGCAGTACCGACTACCAGGGACCTAATCAATACAGACATTAGTAAGAAGTCAGAACTAGAGTTCAGAATGACGATTTTAAAGATATTAGCTGGGCTTGAAAAAAGCATGGAAGATATTAGAGAAACCATTTCTGGAGAAATAAAAGAACTAAAATCTAACAAAGTCAAAATCAAAAAGGCTATTAATGAGGTGCAATAAAAAATGGAGGCTCTAACTGCTAGCATAAATGAGGCAGAAGAGAGAATTAGTTATATAGAAGACCAAATGATAGAAAATAAAGAAGCTGAGAAAAAGAGAGATAAACAACTACTGGATCACAAGGGCAGAATTCCAGAGATAAGTGATACCATAAGATGAAACAACATTAGAATAATTGGGATCCCAGAAGAAGAAGAAAGAGAGAGAGGGGCAGAAGGTATATTGGAGCAAATTATAGCAGAGAATTTCCCTAATTTGGGGAAGGAAAGAGGCATCAAAATCCAGGAGGCACAGAGAACCCCCCTCAAAATCAATAAAAATAGGTCAACACCCCGACATCTAATAGTAAAACTTACGAGTCTCGGAGACAAAGAAAAAATACTGAAAGCGCCTCGGGAGAAGAAATCTGTAACCTACAATGGTAGAAATATTAGATTGGCAACAGACCTATCCACAGAGACCTGGCAGCCAGAATGGACTGGCATGATATATTCAGAGCACTAAATGAGAAAAATATGCAGCCAAGAATACTATATCCAGCTAGGCTGTCATTGAAAATAGAAAGAGGGATAAAAGGCTTCCAGGACAAACAAAAACTGTAGGAATTTGCAAACATGAAACCAGCCCTACAAGAAATATTGAAAGGGGTCCTCTAAACAAAGAGAGCCTAAAAGTAACATAGACCAGAAAGGAACACAGACAATATACAGCAATGGTCACCTTACAGCCAATACAATGGCACTAAATTCATATCTTTCAATAGTTACCCTGAATGTAAATGGGCTAAATGCCTCAATCAAAAGACACAAGGTACCAGATTGGATAAAAAAAACAAGACCCATCAATATGCTGTCTACAAGAGAAGAGACTCATTATAGACCCAAAGAACATCGAGATTGAAAGTGAGCGGGTGCAAAACAATTTACCATGCTAATGGACACCAAAAGAAAGCTGGGGTGGCAATCCTTATATCAGACAAATTAGATTTTAAACCAAAGAGTATAATAAGAGATGAGGAAGGACACTATATCCTACTTAAAGGGTCTCTCCAACAAGAAGATCTAACAGTTGTAAATAACTATGGCCCTAACATGGGAACAACCAGTTATATAAGTCAACTAATAACAAAAGCAAAGAAACAAATCGAAAACAATACAATAATAGTGGGGGACTTTAACATCACCCTCACTGAAATGGACAGATCATCTAAGCAAAAGATCAACAAGGAAATAAGACTTTAAGTGACACCCTGGAACAAATGGACTTCACAGATATATTCAGAACATTCTATCCCAAAGCAACAGAATACACATTCTTCTCTAGTGCCCAAGGAATATTCTCCAGAATAGATCACATCCTAGGTCACATATCAGGTCTCAAATGGTACCAAAGATTGGAGTCATTCCCTGCAAATTTTCAGACCACAGTGCTTTGAAACTAGAACTCAGACACAAGAGGAAAGTCAGAAAGAACTCAAATACATGGAGGCTAAAGAGCGTCCTACTAAAGAATGAGTGGGTCAACCAGGAAATTAAAGAAGAAAATTCATGGAAACAAATGAAAGTGAAAACACAACTGTTCAAAATCTTTAGGATGCAGCAAAGGCAGTCCTAAGACAAAAGTATATAGCACTACAAGCCTTTCTCAAGAAAGAAGAAAGGTCTCAAATACACAACCTAAACCTACACCTAAAGGAGATGGAGAAAGTACAGCAAATAAAGCCTAAATCCAGCAGGAGAAGAGAAATAATAAAGATCAGAGCAGAAATCAATGAAATAGAAACCAAAAGAACAGTAGAACAGATCAGCGAAACCAGGAGCTGGTTCTTTGAAAGAATTAACTAACAAGATTGATAAACCCCTGGCCAGACTTACCAAAAAGAAAAGAGAAATGGCCCAAATAAATAAAATCATGAATGAAAGAGGAGAGATCACAACCAACACCAAAGAAATACAAACAATTATAAGAACATATTATGAGCAACAATAAGCCAGCAAATTAGATAATCTGGAAGAAATTGATGCATTCCTAGAGATGTGTAAACTATAAAAACTGACCCAGGAAGAAATAGAAAACCTGAACAGACCCATAGCCATTAAGGAAATTTAAGCAGCAATCAAAAATCTCCCAAGAAAGAAAAGCCCAGGGCCAGATGGCTTCCCAGGGGAATTCTATCAAACACTGAAAGAAGAATTAATACCTATTCTTCTGAAACTGTTCCAAAAAATAGAAATGGAAGGAAAACTTCCAAGCTCATTTTATGAGACGACCATTTCCTTGATCCCAAAACCAAAGTCCCCATCTGTAATTCTCTTACAGATCAATATTCTGGATGAACATGGATGCAAAAAATGTCATCAAAATACTAGCCAATAGGATCCAACAGTACATTAAAAGGATTATTGACCACGACCATGTGGCATTTATCCCTGGGGTGCAACATTGGTTCAACACCCACAAATCAATCAATGTGATACAATACATTAATAAAAAAAAGAATAAGAACCATACGTCCCTCTCAGTAGATGCAGAAAAAGCATTTGACAAAGTACAGCATCCTTTCTTGATCAAAACTCTGCAGAGTATAGGCATGAGGGAACATACCTTAATATCATAAAAACCATCTATGAAAAACCCACAGTGAATATCATTCTCAATGGGGAAAAACTGAGAGATTTCCCCGTAAGTTCACAAACACGGCAGGGATGTCCACTATCACCACTGTTATTCAACATAGTATTAGAAGTCCTAGCCACAGCAATCAGACAACAAAAAGAAATAAAAAGCATCCGAATTGGCAAAGAAGAAGTCAAACTCTCACTTTTTGCAGATGATATGATACTTTATGTGGAAAACCCAAAAGACTCTACCCCAAAATGGTTAGAACTCATACAGGAATTCAGTAAAGTGGGAGGATATAAAATCAATGCACAGAAATCAGTGGCATTCCTATACACCAACAAGACAGAAGAAGGACAAATTAAGGAGTCAGTCATATTTACAATTGCACCAAAAAGAATAAGATACCTAGGAATAAATCAAACCAAAGAGACCAAGAATCTGTACTCAGAAAACTATAAAATACTCATGAAAGAAACTGAGGAAGAAACCAAGAAATGGAAAAACATTCCTAGCTCATGGATTGGAAGAACAAATATTGTGAAGATGTCAATGCTACCTAGAGCAATCTACACATTTAATGGAATCCCTATCAAAATACCATTCACTTTTTTCAAAGAAATGGAACAAATAATCCTAAAATTTGTATGGAACCAGAAAAGACCCCGAATAGCCAGAGGAATGTTGAAAAAGAAACGCAAAGCTGGTGGCATCACAATTCTGGACTTCAAGCTCTATTACAAAGCTGTCATCATCAAGACAGTATGGTACTGGCACAAAAACAGACACATCGATCAGTGGAACAGAATAGAGAGCCCAGAAATGGACACTCAACTCTATGGTCAACTAATCTTCGACAAAGCAGGAAAGAATATCCAATGGAAAAAATACAGTCTCTTCAACAAATGGTGTTGGGAAAATTGGACAGCCACATGCAGAAGGATGAAAGTGGACCATTTCCTTATACCACACACAAAAATAGACTCCAAATGGTTGCAAGACTTAAATGTGAACCAGGAGTCCATCAAAATCCTAAAGGAGAACACAGGCAGCAACCTCTTCGACCTCAGCCACAGCAACTTCTTCCTACACACATCGCCAAAGGCAAGAGAAGCAAGGGCAAAAATGAACTATTGGGACTTCATCAAGATAAAAAGCTTTTGCACAGCAAAAGAAACAGTCAACAAAACCAAAAGACAACTGAAAGAATGGGAGAAGATATTTGCAAATGACATATCAGATAAAGGGTTAGTACCCAAAAATCTATAAAGAACTTACCAAACTCAACACCCAAAGAACAAATGATCCAATCAAGAAATGGGCAGAAATCATGAACAGACATTTTTCCAAAGAAGACATCCAAATGGCCAACAGACACATGAAAAAGTGCTCAACATTGTTCGGCATCAGGGAAATCCAAATCAAAACCTAAATGAGATATCACCTCACACCAGTCAGAATGGCTAAAATTAACAAGTCAGGAAACAACAGATGTTGGCGGGGATGCGGAGAAAGGGGAAGCCTCCTACACTGTTGGTGGGAATGCAAGCTGGTGCAGCCACTCTGGAAAACAGTATGGTGGTTCCTCAAAAAGTTGAAAATAGAGCTCCCATACAACCCAGCAATTGCATGGCTGGGTATTTACCCCAAAGATACAAATGTAGGGATCCGAAGGGGTACGTGCACCCCGAAGTTTATAGCAGCAATATCCACAATAGCCAACTATGGAAAGAGCCAAGATATCCATGACAGATGAATGGATAAAGAAGATGTGGAATATATATATATACAATGGAATATTATGAACCATCAAAAGGAATGAAATCTTGCCATTTGCAGAACATGGATGGAAGTGGTGGGTATTATGCTGAGCAAAGTAAGTCGATCAGAGAAAGACATGTATCATATGATCTCACTGATATGAGGAATTCTTAATCTCAGGAAACAAACTGAGGGTTGCTGGAGTGGTGGGGGTTTGGAGGGATGGGGTGGCTGGGTGATAGACATAGGGGAAGTTATGTGCTATGGTGAGTGCAGTGAATTGGGTAAGACTGTTAAATCACAGACCTGTACCTCTGAAACAAATAATACATTATATGGCAAAAAGAAGAAGAAGGAGAAGAAGATTGCAGGAAGGGAAACATGAAGAGGGGGAAATCGGAGGGGGAGACGAAACATGAGAGACTATGGACTCTGAGAAACAAACTGAGGGTTCTAGAAGGGAGGGGGTGGGGAGAAGGGTTAGCCTGGTGATGGGTATTAAAGAGGGCACAAGGAAAGGAGAAGGAAAGATGGTGGAGGAGTATGGGACCCTATTTCAATTGGTCCCCGGAATTGAGCTGGATATCTAGCAGCCCACTCTGAGCACCCACGAAACCAGCCTGAGATGTAAGAAGATCTGGATCTCTACAAACAGAATATCGCAGGTGGTTGGTTTTGAGGTACGAAGCGGGAGCCCTGATTCCGCTGGCAGATATTGGAAGATAAACGGCAGCAGAAGGGTGCCTGGCCATGGGGATCCTACACCGCTGGTGAGTGACTGCCTCGTGTTCTGGGGACGGGGCACAGACTCCCAGACCCGTGGTGGTGGGGAAAGGATTTTAGGGCAGGCCCCGGGACGGAAACCCAGAGCAGCAGGGTTGCGCCTGTGGAAACTGGGACCGGCTGGTGATTTTAGAAGGACAAAGGGCAGAGACGTGCCCCGACCTGGAGGCAGAACTGGGGGGAGCTGCAGAGGGGCACACAACCCAGGTCAATGCAGTTTACAGCAGCACGGACAGAAACAAAGACAGTGTGGCCTTGAGAGCTCACTGAAGAACAGACTGCGGATTCTCTGCTCTGAAGCAGAGGGTTGGAAACAGTCTCTTCTGCTCTGACTCGGAGAAGAGACAAGGAAAGCTGCCAGGGAAAGCCACTAGGGAAAGCTGCCAGAGAACAAAAGCCCCCAAAATTGATTCCCACTGAGGCCACCCCCCACCACAGGGGGCAGGGCAACTCCGCCCAAACAGGGTTGCCTGAGTAACAGCGCGGCAGGCCCCTCCTGCAGAAGACAGGCTGGGAAAACAATAGGCCAGCAACCCTAAGGTCCCCAGAAACAGGGGTATCTTGATTGGGTTCGGGTCAATAATTTGGACTCTATACATTCCCTCAAACACACATCAACAGAATGACTGGGAGGAGGAGCCCCCAAAATAGAAAAGACTCATAGATTATGACTTATGCCACAGATTTACAAATGGATGCAGATACAACCAAGATGTCGGAGATGGAATTCAGGCTAGCAATTGTGAAGACAATTGCTAGAATGGAGAAATCAATTAATGGCAACATAGAGTCTCAAAGGGCAGAAATGAAAGATGAATTGGCAGAACTTAAAAATGCTATCAATGAGATCCAATCCAATCTAGATCATCTAACAGCTAGGGTAAGTGAGGCAGAAGAATGAATCAGTGACCTGGAAGACAATATAATAGATAAAAAGGGAAAAGAGGATGCCAGGGAAAAACAACTCAGAATCCATGAAAATAGAATCCGAGAAATAAGTGACACCATGAAGTGTTCCAATGTCAGAATAATTGGAATCCCGGAGGGAGTGGAGAGAGAGAGAGGACTAGAAGATGTTTTTGAGCAAATCATAGCTGAGAACTTTGCTAATCAGGGGAATGAAATAAACATTCACGTCCTAGAGGCAGAGAAGACCTCTCCCAAGATTAAGGAAAACACCCCGGCATGTAATAGTAAAACTTGCAAAACTGAGAACCAAGGAAACCATCTTAAGGGCACTTAGGGGGAAGAGATACATTACATACAGAGGGAGGACCATCAGAATAACATCAGACCTATCCACAGAGACCTGGCAAGCCAGAAAAGCCTGGCGAGTCATATTCAGGGTACTAAATGAGAAGAACAAGCAGCCAAGAATACTTTATTGGGCAAGGCTCTCATTTAGAATGGATGGAGAGATGCAGAGCTTCCACGACCGGCAGAAACTGAAAGAATATGCGACAACTAAGCCAGCGCTGCAAGAAATATAAGGGGGGGTTCTATAAAAGGAGAAAGACCCCAAGAGTGATCTACAACAGAAATTTACAGGGACAATCTATAAAAAAAAGGTCTTCACAGCCAACATGATGACAATTAATTCATATCTTTCAACAATCACTCTCAACGTGAATGGCCTAAATGCTCCCATAAAACGGCACAGGGTTGCAGATCAGATAAAAAGACAAGATATGTCCATATGCTGTCTACAAGAGACTAATTTTGAACCTAACGATACATCCAGACTGAAAGTGAACGGATGGGGATCCATCTTCCATGCCAGCGGACCTCCAAAGAAAGCTGGGGTAGCAATTCTCATATCAGGCAAATTAGATTTTAAACTAAAGTCTGTAGTTAGAGACACAGAAGGACACTATATCATTCTTAAAGGGTCTATCCAACAAGAAGATCTAACAGTTGTAAATATCTATGCCCCCAACATGGGAGCAGCCATCTACATAAGCCAACTGTTAACCAAAATAAAGAGTCATATTGATAACAATACATTAATTGTAAGAGACCTCAATACTCCATTCTCAGCAATGGAAAGATCATCTAAACAGAAAATCAACAAGGAAACAATAGCTTTCAATGAAACACTGGACCAGATGGACCTCATAGATATTTACAGAACATTCCACCCTAAAACAATAGAATACTCATTCTTCTCGAGCGCACATGCAACTTTCCTCAGAATAGACCACATACTGGGTCACGAATCAGGTCTCAACTGATACCAAAAGATTGAGATTATTCCCTGCATATTCTCAGACCACAATGCTTTAAAATTGCAACTCAATCACAAGAAAAACTCTGGCAGAAATTGAAACACTTGGAAGCTAAAGCCCACTCTGCTCAAGAATGTTTGAGTCAACCAGGAAATCAAAGAAGAACTTAAACAATTCATGGAAATCAATGAGAACAAAAACACATCGGCCCAAAACCTATGGCATACTGCAAACATGGTCCTAAGGGGGAAATACATAGCCATCCAAGCCTCACTCAAAAAAATAGAAAAATCTCGAATTCACCAACTAACTGTACACCTTAAAGAACTAGAGAAAAAGCAACAAACGATGCCTAAGCTACTCATTAGAAGAGAAATAATTAAAATTAGATCAGAAATCAATGAATTAGAAACAAGAAACACAGTAGATCAGATCAACAAAACTAGATGTTGGTTCTTTGAAAGAATTAATAAGATCGGTAAACCACTGGCCAGACTTATCCAAAAGAAAAGAGAAAGTACCCAAATTAATAAAATTATGAATAAAGGGGAGAGATCACGACTAACACCAAGGAAATAGAAACAGTTATTAGAAACTATTATCAACAACTCTATGCCAATAAACTGAGCAATCTGGATGAAATGGCGGCCTTCCTGGAAACCTATAAGCTGCCAAGACTGAAAAAGGAAGAAACTGACAACCTGAATAGGCCAATAACCAGTAACAAGATTGAATCAGTGATGAAAAACCTCCCAAAAAACAAGAGTCGAGGGCCTGATGGATTCCCTGGGGAATTCTACCAAACACTCAAAGAAGAAATAATACCTATTCTACTGAAGCTGTTTCAAAAAATAAAAACAGAAGGAAAACTTCCACACTCATTCTATGAGGCCAGCAATACCTTAATCGCCAAACCAGGCAAAGATGCCATCAAAAAGGAGAATTTCAGACTGATATCCCTGATGAATATGGATTCCAAAATCCTCAACAAAATCCTAGCTAATAGGATCCAATAATACATTAAAAGGATCAATCACCACAAAGAAGTGGGATTTATCCCCGGGATGCAAGGGTGGTTCAACATTTGCAAATCAATCAATGTGATAGAACATATTAATAAAAGGAGGGAGAAGAGCCATATGGTCCTCTCAAATGATGCAGATAAAGCAGTTTACAAAATACAACATCCTTTCCTGAATAAAACTCTTCAGAGTATAGGGATAGCGGGAACATTCCTCAAGTTCATAAAATTCATCTATGAAAAACCCACAGCGAATATCATACTCAATGGGGAAAAGCTGAGAGCCATTCCCTTAAGATCAGGAACACGTCAAAGATGCCCACTCTCACTACTATTGTTCAACATAGTACTAGAAGTCATAGCAACAGCAGTCAGATAACAAAAAGAAATAAAAGGTATTCAAATTGGCAAAGAAGAAGTCAAACTCTCTCTTTTTGCAGATGACATTATAGTTTATGTGGAAAACCCAAAAGACTTCACCCCCAAATTACTAGAACTCATACAGCAATTCAGTAATGTGGCAAGCTACAAAATCAATGCACAGAAATCAGTTGCTTTCTTATGCACTAACAACGCAACTGTAGAAAGAGAAATGAGAGAAACGATTCCATTTACAATAGCACCAAAAACCATAAGATACCTTGGAATCAACCTATCCAAAGAGGTAAAGGATCTATACTTTATGAACTACAGAACACTCATGAAAGAAATGGAAGAAGACACAAAAAAGATTGAAAAATATTCCATGCTCATGGATCGGAAGAATAAACATTGTTAAAATGTCTATGCTACCCAGAGCAATCTATACCTTCAATGCCATCCCGATCAAAATTCCAATGACATTTTTCAAAGTGCTGGAACAAACAATCCTAAAATTTGTATGGAATCCAAAAAGACTCCAAATCACCAAGGAGATGTTTCAAAAGAAAAACAAAGCTGGGGGCATCATGTTGTCCGATTTCAAGCTATATTACAAAGCTGTGATCACCAAGACAGCATGGTACTGGCACAAAAACAGACCTATAGACCAATGGAACAGAATAGAGAACCCAGATATGGACCCTCAACTCTATGGTCAAATAATCTTTGACAAAGCAGGGGAAAACATGAAATGGAAAAAAGACAGTCCCTTCAATAAATGGTGCTGGGAAAATTGGACAGCCACATGCAGAAGAATGAAACTGGACCATTCTCTAACACCATACACAAAGATAAACTCAAAATGGATGAAAGACCTCAATGTGGGACCCATCAAAATCTTAGAGGAGAACATAGGGAGTAACCTCTTTGACATCAGCCACAGCAACTTCTTTCAAGATACATCTCCAAAAACTAGTGAAACAAAAGCAAAAATGAACTTTTGGGACTTCATCAAGATAAAAAGCTTCTGCACAGCAAAGGAAACAGTCAACAAAACAAAGAGGGAACCCACAGAATGGGAAAAGATATTTGCAAATGACACTACAGATAAAAGGCTGGTATCTAAGATCTATAAAGAACTTCTCAAACTCAACACCCAAAAAACAAATAATCAAGTCAAAAAGCGGGCAGAAGATATGAAAAAACACTTCTCTGAAGAAGACATACAAATGGCCTACAGACACATGAAAAAATGTTCATCATCATTAGCCATCAGGGAAATCCAAATCAAAACCACATTGAGATACCACCTTACACCAGTTAGAATGGCAAAAATGGACAGGGAAAGAAACAAAAAATGTTGGAGAAGTTGTGGAGAAAGGGGAACTGTCTTACACTGTTGGTGGGAATGCATCTTGGTACAGCCACTTTGGAAAACAGTGTGGATGTGCCTCAAAAATTTAAAAATAGAGCTACCCTATGACCCAGCAATTGCACTCCTGGGTATTTACCCCAAAGACACAAATGTAGTGAAAAGAAGGGCCATATGCACCCCAATGTGCATAACAGCAATGTCCACAATAGCCAAACTGTGGAAAGAGCCGGGATGCCCTTCAACAGATGAATGGATAAAGAAGATGTGGTCCATATATACAATGGAATATTACTCAGCCATCAGAAAGGATGAATACCCAACTTTCACATCACCATGGATGGGAGTGGAGGAGACTATGCTAAATGAAATAAGTCAAGCAGAGAAAGTCAATTATCATATGGTTTCACTTATTTGTGGAACATAAGGAATAGCATGGAGGACATTAGGAGAAGGAAGGGAAAAATGAGGTGGGGGGAATTGGAGGGAGAGATGAACCATGATAGACTATGGACTCTGAAAATCAAACAGGGTTTTAGAGGCTAGGGGGGAGGGGGGATTGTTTAGCCCAGTGATGTGTATTAAGGAGGGCACGTACTGTATGGAGCACTGGGTATTATATGAAAACAAGAATCGTGGATCACCACATCAAAAACTAATGATGTATGGTGACTAACATAACATAATAAAATTTAAAGAAAATTAAAAAAAAATAAATATATAAATATCACATCTGCAGAAAAAAATTAAAAAATAAATTAAAAAAGGGGTATGTACTGAATGGAGCACTGGGTGTTATATGCAAGCAATGAATCGTGGAACACATCAAAAACTAATGATAATGTTTGGTGATTAACATAACGTAATAAAATTTTAAAAAAGTAAAATTGTAAGAAGGAAAAAAAGCTGACATATACTTAGTGATTATGATAACCCTACAAATAAATAGCGTAAATATTTCTAATTGTGTACCCCTCATTTCTCAAGAATGGACTTAAACTGAGTGCATGATATTCTGGAATAAATACTATATTTCCTAGCCTTTCTTGTCATCTGTGGCCATGAGAATAAATCTGGTCAATGAGTTTTAAATAGAAAGATTATGTGACAGATTCCTAATACCGTCCTTAAAAGATAACTGGTATGCAACTTCTGCCTACCACCCACACCTGCACCATTTATTTTTTTTTCTTTCTGCTGCAAGGAGTATGGATTCAATAGTAGAGCTCTATGAATTATATATTTTGAAATATGAGATTAAAGATCACATCCTAAGGATTGTGAAAAGGGTCTGATTTATAGAGTAGGCATGCTTAGAAGGCTATACCTTTTTTTCCATGAAAGAGAATAAACTATTTTATGTAGCCATTGTTATTTGGGAATTTTCTCTCAGTTGCACCAAACTTCATCCTAATTACTGCCGTAAGAATTTTGACGATCTTTATTTTACTGAGGAGATTATGTAACTTACCCTAGGTCAAGAGAGCTCTAAAGTGGCAGTAGTCCACTTATGTTGACTCCAAAGTCCCTGTTCTTACCACTATGCCATTCTGCTTCTTCCCCTCAAACTGCACTAAATATATATTGCTATACTGGAAAGGTTGTGATTCTGAGATAAATAACAGACAAGAGCATATGTATTTTTTTACATAGATGAAGTTTCATATCCATTTAACTGACTTGAGTAATGATCATTATTAATAATTCAGTAGTAATTACTATATCATGTTAAGCCAGTCCATGAAATGTATAGCCAAAATTCATATGATTATCGTTTCTGAAACACTATAGATAGATGATAGATCAATATATAGATATATTTTAAGATTTTATCTATTTATTTGACAGAGAAAGCAAGAGAACACAAGCAGGGGTAGAGGCAGAGGGAGAGACAGAAGCAGGCTCCATGCTGAGCAGGGAGCCAGAGGCAGTGCTCTATCCCAGGACCCTAGGATCAAAACCTGAGCCAAAGGCAGATGCTTAACCGACTGAGCCACCCAGGCACCCCTGAAATATTCTATTTTAAGATCCTATGTCTGGGAGGATTTTAACTATTAATGTATATCCATATAAACTAATGCATATTTAAGAGTTTGGGCATGTTGCCAAATTATTATAATGTGGCAAATACCATGTGCAGTATATTGCCTTAGTATTCCACATTATTTGCTACTGCTCTCTGTAAGAGGATTATACTTTCCTGATCTACTGATGTCAGGTTTGATGTTGACATATTCCAAGTCCAAGCTTTAAGAGACATCACATGGCTCTATCATTCTGCTTTTCATTGTATCACAAGAATAGCTTGTCTCAGGGGCACCTGGGTGGCTCTTGGTTAAGTGTCTGCCTTCAACTCAGGTCATGATCCCAGGGTCCTGGGTTTGAGCCTTGCATCAGGCTCCCTGTTCATTGGGGAGCCTGCTTCTCCCTCTCCCTCTGCCTGCAGCTCCCCCTGCTTGTTCTCTCTCTCTCTCTCAATAAATAAATACAATCTTTAAAAAAAATAGCTTGTCTCAGATAAGGGCTACTCCTCCAACCTAGATTCTAAAATAAAATGATACATAGAGCACCTCCACAGCTAAAGAGTAATGTGAATAAGAAACAAATCTTTGTTGTTGTAAGTTGAGTTCCCAGGGCTATTTGTTCATTCTCAAAGCATAAACTACCAAAAATCAAGCAATCATGGTAACTCCTATTTTAGGATATGTCTTAGAAATATATATTGTACTCACATTGACAACCAACTGAAAAAAAATTCCAAACTGCTAAAGTTGGTTTGAAATAGATTTTTAAAAATCTGTGCTTAATATGGGAGGGGCAGAGGAAGGGAGATTAGAACCATATTGAAGATTTAGGTCAGTAATAAAAGACCTCCTACCAACCCAGACTCTTAAGGTGTATATCCCTGTGAAGTATATTGAAGTCATCAACCTAAGGGAATCAGAATACAGGGAGCTCAAACTTCAGAGTGAACTCTTTGTGAAGACCTTTAAAAAACACTTTGTGGTTTCCATATAACTGGAATAAAAGTTCTCTGTATTCCAATTTTAATGTGAGGAACTCTAAAGTTAATGTTTATGATATCTCTAATCAAATCTTGTTTGGGGACAAATGTAATTAATAGTATTAGTTTATGGTAATAATGTGTTGCTATATTAATAATACGCCTGGCCTGTTATAAACTGGCTTAACACCTTTGAGGACTGGCAACAAGGTGCTGGCTGTGAGAACTTCAGAATTTGTAAAGGTCAGTTTTGACAAAAATATATAGAGTGCTTTAAACTTTACCCATTTTATTCTTAAAAGTTTCATGGCACAAGCCTATGACAAGATGTTAAAGGGACAAATCTTAGAAGAAAAACTTAAATGAGTAGATTTTCATACTCAAAAAAATTTCATGCTTGACTTTTTCAAAATTTTAATTACAAAAGTAATACACAGTATAAAAGTCAAACAATACCAAATATATAGGGGGAAAAATTAAAGTCTTATTTCACCTCCCTCTGATCCTAGCCCCACCCCTCAGAGGCAACCATTTGAAGAGTTTGGTGCCTATATATATGCATACACACACACACACACAAGCACACAACTATATATACACATGTATAAAGAAGATAAGCTTTTTCCTACCTCAGCTATACATTTTATTCAATGATTTGCTTTCTTTACTAATCATTATGACAGAGATATCTTTCCATATCAACATCTAGCCCCTCCCTCATTCTTTGCCACAATTGCATAGTTTAAATATCTCAGAGGTAATCTCCATAGTGTATTCAACCATTTCCTGTTGGTGGGCATTTAGACTATTACAAATATTTTTTCTTTATCAACCATCCTGCAATGACATTCAAATACATTATCAATTTAGAATATTGCAAAAAAAAAAAATCCACTACCCAGTAGTTATGGCTATTAAACCCCCCCAAAAGATCCAGATAATTTGCCTTTCTTGTTTAAATGGGAGAAAAATGCATGAAGATGACTACATAAACACTCATGATGATGGTGATGAGGGAGCAGAAAGCTAGGTGAGGAAAGGCAGAAGCTGAAACCCCACAACCTCTCCCTCCCATGGGATATATGTGACATTCCTCAGGAACTCCTGGCTGCCCTAAAGGAAAAACAAATAGTTAACTTATAGATTACAATCCTGCAAGACATGAGACTCCCTCGGTTTACAAAAGTCTTAGCAATTTACAAGAACAAAGCATTTCTATCAATGGCCTAGCTTCCAGAAGGGAATGTAGATACAATTAAATATCCTTATAATCTGCAGCCCATTGACAGATACTTGAATCTGGCAAAGTGTAATGTTCCTCCAGAAAGCTCCCAACTCTCTTACTGTTAATGCCTTACTAGAAGGAAAAACAACTTTAACTTGGCAATGGCAAGGCCTCCATATCCCTTTAACACACAAAAATCCTTTTGAAACCTCCTTTTTCCATACCTCCCCCAACTCCCAAGTATATAATCAGCCACACCTCACAAACCCAGGGCAGCTTTTTCTGCCCATGGGTCTTGTCCTCGTGTTTTAATAAAACCACATTTTTGCACCAGAGATGTCTCAAGAATTCTTTCTTGGCCATCGGCTCCAGACCTCATGCCACCAAGCTTCACCTATATTCCAAAACCTCATCATTGACAATGAGGATAATGATGATAATTCATATTTAGTGAGTACCCACACACCACACATTTGACAGTTATTAAACTTATTTACTTGTCAAAAAAAAAATGAAGTAGTCACCACTAGAGTTCGTTAATTCTAAAATTCATAGTGTTTCATATTCTATTAGTTCTGAATTCAAGATGTGCATCAGGATATCTGGAAGTGGTTTTTCTTCCATGGCAGAAGAAATAAATAATAGTAGTGCACCTTACTATTGACTGGTTTTGGCAATATACAGTATCATTCTCATTTCATAAATGGGGACACTGAGACTAGGGAACATAAATACCCTGTCCAACATTAGACAGCTAGTAAATGGCAGGGATGAGATTCTTACCCAGGAAATCTGACAGTGGATTTCAAAATTATTTTTATTTACTTACACTCTTCCATAATTTTCCAATTTTCTACCTTGAACTAGTTTTTCTTAACTTGTGAAAAATTCTGAACTCATACAAAATAAGACAGAATAGTAACAATGAACCTTCCATGTTTCCATGACCTAGCTTCAACAGTTACCATTATTTTTTTCTTAATCCATTAGCCAATATCAATTATTTTCAGGAGAATCACAGATGCCAAGTTGTTCTCTATGTCAATATTGCTGAATCAATCCCTAAGACAAATATTATTTTAAAACATAACCATGACCCTATTATTGATGTAGGGAAGATATTAGGGTTTGAAGCCAATGGCCAAGAAAGCATTCTTGAGACGCCTGTGGTGAAAAAAGGTGGTTTTATTAAAGCACAGGGACCGGACCCATGGGCATAAAAAGCTGCACTGGGGTTGTTAAGAGTGACTAATTATATAGTTTCAAGTTGGGAGGGGGTTAGGAATAGCATAAGCCTCCCAGGTATTTTGGAAACAAGGTTTCCAGGATCCTGAGGGGGGTAGCTATTGTTAGGAAAAGGTCATTTATTACTGTTTAGTAAAAACTCAGTCAAGAGACTCTTCAGATGTATATCAGTGGGTCATATGCTTGGGGGATGATTGTTAACATGTATCTTGGTGGGGGGGAGGTTAGAGATAAAGGAAGTTTCCAAAGGAATTTTTATATGTTAAAGTAGACTTACAAGATCCTGGGGGTTGGTCTAAGATTGCCTTTTGCCCTTAGCAAAGTATTAACATCAAGGCAGCTGAGTTCCTACAGGAATGTCGCTCTGCCTGTTTCAAGGACTTATCAGTGGGTTACAGGTAGTAAGGAAATGTAATTTTTCTTTTGCCTTTGTTTCCCACATCATTATCACATATAAAAATTGACAATAATTTCTAAATATCATCAAATATTCAGTGTTCAGATATACCCAATTGCTATTAAAATAAAGCTGCAATGAATGCATTATATGTGTATGTATGAGTATGTTTTCATTTTTATTAGTGACGGTTTGGGATAAACTCCTACAAGATAGAATTTCTAGGCCAAAGAGTAACAGGTTTCCAAATAGGTAACATAAGCCAAATTGCCTAACAGTAAGTTGTTTTGCTAACTTACACTCTTACCAATACTGTAATTGAATGTTAGTTTTCCCAAACCTTGTACAACATTAGACATAAACAATCATAAATTAGTCATTCTTAATATGCCATCCTGTATTTTTAATGTGTGTTTATTAATTGCATGACTTTTCAAATGTCTACTGGCCATGTGTGAATAGCTTCTTCTGATTCTTTACCCATTTTTCCATATTTTAACACCTCCTTTGTACCTGACAGGAAGGTTGACAGAGAACTGGCTCAGGAGCCAAACTACTTACATTTGAATTGGATTTCTGTAGCAACAGAAAAGGGAGTGAGAGAGGAACAAAACAGGACCAGATTGTTTCTGGATCCCCTCACCCACTGGCCCTGTTCCAGCACCAATTTTCATTCCCCCTTCTCCACCCCCACCCCCATCCCCCACCCAAAGGGTCTCCCTAGTCAGGTCAACGTCACTCTGGAAAAAAGCAAATCATAAAGATCTGAGCCTAAGCTCATCTTCCCTTCCTGACTCCCCTCAGGTGTTCAAATCCAACTTACCGCGCAGTTGCCTTCATTTGGCTGCCTCCCGCTCTCCACTTCACTAAGGTCTGCGCCCTTGGCCCCAGGATCCAAGCCTTCTAGCCCGCACCAGCAGCCAGTCCAGCTCCTTTAGGCTTTCACTAGGGTCGTCCTCTGCCCTGCCATCAGCACTCTGGCTCCCACAGCACCCACCGGAAGTACAGACCTCAGCTCAGGTCAGGTTCCCTGTACCTAGTTTGGGTCCAGAGGTTCCCACCTGACTTCATTTCCTTGGCAACGGTTCCTTCCTCCTGGAGGTAGCCCCCCAAAAAACCGAAGGAGTGCTAAAGCTGAGCCATAAGCAGTGAAATGTAGACTGGCCTACTGAAAGTTGTTTCTATTTCTATGGCATTAGCTGGGAAATACAAAGAAAAGAATGGAAGGAATTGGAGACTTTCACCAATGTACAGCTCTGTATTGTTAGGATTCTTAGAATGAGCATGTGTTATTTTTGTAATTAAATCAACAAAGGGAAAACAATGATGAATAAATAAAAACAGATTATGTATGCAGAAAAGATCCTATGCTTACAGCAACTTATGTAGCTTTAGAAATATGTAATGTTTTATAAAAGGGTCATGACAATGTGCAAATGTCAGTTCAGACTTCAAGCAGAAATAATCTTCACATGAGGTAGTTTAAAAACAAACTGAGGGTTCTAGAGGGGAGGGGGTGGGAGGAAGTGTTAGCCTGGTGATGGGTATTAAAGAGGGCACGTTCTTCAAGGAGCACTGGGTGTTATGCACAAACAAGGAATCATGGAATATTACATCTAAAACTAATGATGTAATGTATGGTGATTAACATAACAATAAAAAATTTTTTAAAATTAAAAAATTAAAAAAATAAAGTAAAAACAAAACAAAAAAAAAACCTCTATTATTGTCAGGGGGCCTAAGGGAACCTGATATTCTGAGCACGTATGTTGGAAAGACAGAACTCCTGCAGTTGCAGGTGTATCAGAGTTAACAAAGACAGAGAACCTTTGGGATCAGTCATAAAATCAAGTCCCTAGGAGATGAAATAGAGAAGAAAACCATGCATATTAGAAATTAAGAGACAGACTTTGCAGAAATATTAAGCTCAGAGACTCTGAAGCCATGCTACCTTGGTTAGAATCCAGCTCTGCTCTTCACTAGGTTATGTCATCTTTGAAAAGTTAGTTAACTTCTCTGGGTCTCAGTTTCTTCATTTGTTGTTTGTTGTAAGGATTATATTAGCAAATTAATATTTATAAGGCATTTAAAACAATGTCTGGCAAGTGGGAAGTCCTATGCTTGTTAAATAAGTAAAATGTGGGACACAAAGAGCGAAAATGTACCAGAAGAGAACTGTTAGCCACACTTTGCAATAAGAACCACATGAGTAAGCCATTTATTGGGTTTGTTGCTATGGATTGGACAAAGTCTTTTGTCATTCACATAATGTCCACCACCAGATGGGTCCCACCTGGGTATTAAAATCAATGTTTGGTACAGAGGGTGGGTAAAATCAAGTAAGCAACCCCACTTACACAACTACATTCTTATGAGGTCCATTTCTGTCTTTCTTTGTTAAAACCTTAAGCAAAAACAAAATGTCCGGCCTTCTATCATTCCTAAGTTGGGAGGAAGTACAAGAAGACCCTTACATGGGATGCAAATATAACATGTCTGGCAAATAGTAAGTTCACAAATATTTTCAAAAATCAGATCTTTAGAACAGTTTTAGGGATGTTGATATAGCCCACATTTGCCTTGTCAGAAACTTATGGTGTTCTATAAACAGGTAATAGATATGTCCTGAATATTCCTTTATATAGGGTTCAATGATCTTAACTTTTTCAAACACAGCACCGTGTCTCCAACTTTCTACTCACTTCTCTTTGGGGCACAGTAACAATCATTTTAGTTAAGGTAGATAACGGCAGTTAAAAACAAATTGCTCTCCTAAGATAAAGAGGCTCCAGTCATAGGCTCAAAAGAAGTAGGGTCTAAGTTTATTAATCAGATGATTAGAAAGAGAAATAGGAATTTCTCAGGGACTTTCATAAGAAAATTAGCCCTTGAGGTAGGCAGTGCACAATACAGTGATGACCAACCAGAGGTGACAATTGAGCACGAGAAATGTGACTAGCCCAAATTCAGATGGGCTGTAAGTATAACTGCATAGCATCTATGAAAAGCCAATAGCAAATATTCTTAACAAGGAAAAAATGAGAGCTTTTCCCTTAAGGTCAGGAACATGACAGGGATGGCTAATCTCACCACTGTTGGTCAACATAGTACTAGAAGTCCTAGCCTCAGGAATCAGACAACAACAACAACAACAAATGAAAGAAAGAAAGAAAGAAAGAAAGAAAGAAAGAAAGAAAGAAAGAAAGAAAGAAAGAAAGAAAGAAAGAAAGAAAGAAAGAAAGAAA
>NC_058419.1:77174386-77179790 GCF_002201575.2 Neomonachus schauinslandi | reverse complement strand
AAAGAAAGAAAGAAAGAAAGAAAGAAAGAAAGAAAGAAAGAAAGAAAAAGAAAAGAAAAGAAATAAAAGCCATTCAAATTGACAAAGAAGTCAAACTCTCACTCTTCTCATATGACATGACACTTTGTGTGGAAAACCCAAAAGACTCCAGCCCAAAATTGCTAGAACTCATACAGGATTTCAGCAATGTGGCAGGATATAAAATCAATGCATAGAAATCAGTTGCATTTCTATACATAACAATGTGACTGAAGAAAGAGAAATCAAGGAATGATCCAATTTACAATTGCACCAAAAGCCATAAGATACCTGGAAATAAACCTAACCAAAGAGGTAAAGGATCTGCACTCTAAAAACTATAGAACACTTATGAAAGATATTGAGGAAGACACAAAGAGATGGAAAATCATTCCATTCTCATGGATGGAAAGAATAAATATTGCTAAAATGTCTATAGTACACAGAGCAATCTACACTTTCAATGCCATCCTTATCAAAATACCATTGACATTTTTCACAGAGCTGGAACAAACAATCCTAAAATTTGTATGGAACCCGAAAAGACCCTGATTCGCCAGGGGAATGTTTAAAAAGAAAATCAAAGCTGGGGGCATCATGATGCCTGACTTCAAGCTATATTACAAAGCTGTGGTTATCAAGACAGCATGGTATTGGTACAAAAATAAACACATAGATCAACGGAAAAGAATAGAGAGCCCAGAAATGGACGCTCAACTCTATGGTCAACTAATCTTTAACAATGCAGGAGAAAATATCCAATGGCAAAAAGACAGTCTTCAAAAAAATGTTGCTGGGAAAATTGGACAGCCACATGCACAAGAATGAAACTGAACCATTCTCTTACACCATACACAAAGATAAACTCAAAATGGATGAAAGAACTCAATGTGAGACAAGAATCCATCAACATCCTAGAGGAGACCACAGGCAGGATCCTCTTCGATCTCGTCCACAGCAACTTCTTTGAATACATGTCTCTAAAGGCAAGAGAAACAAAAGCAAAAATGAACTATTGGGACCCCACCAAGATAAAAAAGCTTCTGCATAGCAAAGGAAACAGTCAACAAAACTAAAAGTCAACCTTCAGAATAAGAGAAGATATTTGCAAATGACATATCAGATAAAGGGCTGGACTCCACGATTTATAAGGAACTTCTCAAACTCAACACCCAAAAAACAATTAATCCAGGCAAGAAATTGGCAGAAGACATGAACAGACATTTCTCCAAAGAAGACATACAAATCACCAACGGACACATGAAAAAATGCTCCACATCACTTGTCATCAGGGAAATCCAAACCAGAACCACAATGAGATACCACCTTACACCAGTTAGAATGACTAAATTTAATAGGACAAGAAACAACAAATGTTGGCGAGGATGTGAAGAAAGGGGAACCCTCTTACACTGTTGGTGGAAATGCAAGCTGGTACAGCCATTCTGGAAAAGAGTATGGTGGTTCCTCAAAAAGTTAAAAATAGAACTACCTTAAGACCCAGCAATTACACTACTAGGTATTTACTCCAAAGATACAGGTGTAGTGAAATGAAGGAACATCTGCTCCCCAATGTTCATAGCAGCAATGTCTACAAGAACCAAGCTGTGGAAGGAGCCAAGATACTCCTTAACAGATGAATGGATAAAGAAGATGTGGCCCATATATACAATGGAATATTACTCAGCCTTCAGAAAGGATGAATTCTTACCATTCACATCTACCTGAATGGAACTGGAGGGTATTATGCTAAGTGAAATAAGTCAATCAGAGAAAGACAATTATCATATGGTTTCACTCATATGTGGAATATAAGAAATAGCACAGAGGATCATAGGGGAAGGGAGGGAAAACTGAATGAGAAGAAATCAGAGAGGGAGACAAACCATGAGAGACTCTTGACTCTGGGAAACAAACTGAGCATTTCGGAAGGTGATGTGGGTGGAGGGATGAGATAACTGGGAGATGGGCAGTAAAGAGGGCATGTGATGTGATGAGCACTTGGTGTTATATGCAACTGATGAATCATTGAACACTCCATCTGAAACTAATGATGTACTATATGTTGGCTAGTTGAATTTACATTAAAAAATCCATACCAGATTTCTTAGGCTAAGTACAAAAACAGATGGAAAATATTTCATTCATAAATTACTTTTTTTACATTGATTACAGGTTGGAATAATACATTAGATATAATAGATTAAATAAAATATATTATTATTAAAATTAATTTTACCTATATCTTTGTTTTTTTTAAATATGGCTACGAGAAAAATCTAAAATTTCAAATGTGGTTCACATGTTTTTGTTGGACAGCATGGCTCTAGGACCCAAGGTATATTTAACCATTGATACAATAGATCAAATTTACAATTACAAAAGTAGGGAATGCACATGCCAGAAGATCCACTTGCATGTGCACCTTTAAAATTCATTTCTGTTGGGATGCCTGGGTGGCTCAGTTGTTTAAGCTTCTGCCTTCAGCTCAGGTCATGATACCAGGGTCCTGGGATGGAGTCCTGCATTGGGTTCTTTGCTCAGCAGGGAGTCTGCTTCTCCCTCTGCCTGCCCCTCCCCCTGCTTGTTCGCTCTCTCTCTCATTCTCTTCCCCCCCTCAAATAAATAGAATTAAATCTTAAATAAAATAAAATTCATTTTTGTTCAGATTTCATCTCATTTTTAATGTTTATTTGTGTATGTTTTTAAAAGTAATAATGTAAAATACAGGAATGCATATTGTATATATTATATATACATAAAATATATATTCATTTTGTATGTTATATATTATGTATTACATATTATACATATATATTTTTGTACAAAACACTTTATGTATTTACACATTTTTATTGACAAAGGTGAAAGAACCTTTCTCAACCATGCAAACTCTTTTCTGCTTTAGGGTTTTTTCACTTATTATTCTCTCTGCCTGAAATATCTCTCTAAATCTTTGAAAAGTTAACTGCATTTTGACGTTTGTGTGTTGATTCAAATGTCACCCAGTGAGGGCTTCTCCTTAATCTTCTAACCCTATACAATCACTGTAGTCACTCTCTGCCATATTCCCTTATCACTCTGTTCTATTTTCTTTATAACAAAACTTCTTTCTGAAATGTTCTTGCCCATTCATTTATTTAAATAAAAACTGGAAAATCAGAACATTCCTTTTTTGTTCCAAAGTATAGCAGGTGGAGCCAAACAAATCTGGAACATGTAGTCCAGATTAAGAAAATTTAGAACAATAAATTTCTCATTTAATTTAATCTTCTGAGAGTGAAATTTAACCAGGTCCCTCAATGACCTCAATAATGTGGCATAGGAGTATTTTAATCAACAGTCCTAAGCCTCCAAGAACACTGATCATGCTAATTTAGCTGCACAAGAAGGAAGTGTCCTGTGTAGCTGGCATAAGGATTTCAGGGTTTGAAAAAGAGGTTTTCTACATTATTTTTGGTGTGGAAAAAACATACCAAGTATTGAAAGTCAGAGAAGACTTTGGATCCAAGGTGCCTAGATGTGGGTCCCAGCTCTGCTGTGTTATTAGCACAAGGTACTTAATCTTTCTAAGGTTCAATTTCCCCATATGTAAAATAGAAATCGTAATTGTACCTATCTGATAAGTTTTTGGTGAGTAATTAATATATGTAATATATCTATAACAATGCCTGGCCCATAAGTACTATATAAATATGGATTAAAATTAAAAATAAGAGAGAAAAGATTGGAAAAATTGAAAGGTAAACCAACACATAACTACATCCCCAGCCTAAAGTAGATCAGATGCATGAGCACTGACAGAGATCCCATCAAGGTATTTAAAGTAGAGAAACTTGTGCAATTATTGTATTGTGAAGCTAACATGATTGTAGTATCCTTAGAAAACAATGACAGACCCCTTAGAGATATGGAGTGAAGATGCTTACAACAAAAATTGAAATCCAACCTGACTAAGGTTGGGAAATGCTAATGTGAGCTACTAAGCAGATGTCAGTAAACAACAGTTCAATGGCCAAATTGGGTGTGCAATTGGTGTATGGCCAGAAAGCTAAGAATGATTTTTTTTACATTTTAAATGGTTGAAAAGATTAAAAGGATAATATTTTGTGACATGTCAAAATTATATGAAATTAAAATTGCAGTATTCAAAATTAAAGTTTTATTGGAACACAACCACAATAATTTATTTACATGTTGTCTATGGTTGTTTCCACACTACAACCTCAAAGTTGAACACTTAAATAACATTAGAGCATGATAGAAAGAGTCTGGGTCCCTGTTACTATGGAGTTACCACACAGACCTTGGATGACTTAGACTATTATATTTTATTTGGGGTAATGTTATATCAGCTAATTATCTTGTACTATGACTTATACAGATTACAAGCAAATTTACACAATTAATTTGGATAAAGTTCTACATAAATGTGCTCAAAATATACTGATTTGAAAGGTTGCAAAATTCTTCTGGATGTAATTTAATCAAAATTCACCAAGTACAAATTAGTTGTCTTTATATCATTCTCATGAGCAGCTTTGTTCCAAAGATGATAACAATGACTGGTCATCTAAAATTCCTGAGTGATTAGAAGATGACAGAGGAGTGAGACCCTAAGCTTGTCCTGTCCCTGGAACACAGCTAGATCATTATCAAATCATTCTGAACACCCAAGAAATCAATCTGAGGTCTGAGAGAACAAAAACTGCAAATCTGCAAGTAGAAAAGTGGCCACCTTTTGGAAGGTAAGAGGTACAGAGTGTTTTTTGGGGGGAGAAATATCTGTGGATAAGGCGGCAGGGAGGGAGCCTGCTTACAGAGGCTACCATAAAGTATTATAAGCAGCAGAGCACAAATTCTGAACATTTAGAAGCCTCTTACTGTGGGAGGACATGCCTGGCTTAAAGGTGCTCAGGTAGTGAAGCAGGGAGGAATCCCAGGAGTGATAGGGTGGTCTGAGGATCCCGTGGGTTGCAAGAACAATGGGCAGTCCAACGTGCTGCATTTTCTCAGGCATAGGAGTGGGGAAGTCTGCTGAGAACAGCAGTTCTTGGTGCAAGCTTTCTCCTCTGTACTGACATAAACTGCGAATTGCTGTGCGGTTATGCAACCTTTTTCCTGCGACCAGCCCTCAAATGGCAAAAGCAGGGTGAGAACTCCCCCAGAGGAAGAGCACAGGTCTACACAGTGGGGAGTCCTTAAATTTTGGAGTTTTGAAACTCAGTCACACATCTGAGATAAACAAAAAAAAAGAAAGAAAGAGAGAAAAAGAGAAAGAAAGAGAAAGAAAGAAAGAAAGAGAAGAAAGAAAGAAAGGAAGAAAGAAAGAAAGAAAGAAAGAAAGAAAGAAAGAAAGAAAGAAAGAAAGAAAGAAAGAAAGAAA
>NC_058419.1:77047112-77174376 GCF_002201575.2 Neomonachus schauinslandi | reverse complement strand
AAAGAAAGAAAGAAAGAAAGAAAGAAAGAAAGAAAGAAAGAAAGAAAAAAACAGGGTGCCTGGGTGGCTCAGATGGTTGGGCGTCTGTCTTCAGCTCTGGTCATGATCCCAGGGTCCTGGGATGGAGCCCCACATTGGGCTCCTGGCTTAGCGGGGAGCCTGCTTCTCCCTCTCCCTCTGCCTCTCCCCCTGCTCATGCTCTCTCTCTCTCTCTCTCTCTCTCTCTCTCTGTATCTCTGTGTCTCAAATGAATAAATAATAAAAAAAATCTTAAAAAACAAAAAGCAAGTAAGCAAGCTTGGACACGGGCAGGGTGAATGCAGTGTTCAGATGGAAACCTCGGACACAAGAAGGGTGACTGACTGCTCTTCCATGAGTGCTCACTGAAGTGTGGGGAGTGTGGACTTTCAGCTCCAGGGCTAGAGAGCTGGGCACTGCCATATTCATCACCCTTATCGAAGCTGAAAGGCTTCAGGGAGCAAAACAACACCATCTAGCGGAGGTCAGAGCCACTTACACCAAGTCCCACCTCCCTTTGCCCTGGAGGTCATTTCCACTGAAACAAGTCACCCAGAGAATCAGTGCAGCAGCACCTTCCCTCAGAAGATCAGCACAAACTAGTGCACACAAAGTCTACTGATCATAGAGTACTGCAAAGCTCCAACTGTAAGGAAAACAGGATCTAGCTACATTATAACTTTTATTATTTATTTTTTTAATTTATATTCTTATTTTTTCAATTCCTTGTTTTATTTATTATTATTATTTTTTAATCTTTATTTTGTATATATTTTATGTATATATATTTTAATTTTTCTGTTTATTTTCCTTTTATTTTATTTTTTATTTCTTTATTTACTTTTTAATTTTTTTATATTTTCTTTCTTTCCTTTTATTTATTTATTTTTAATTTGAAGATCTGGATTCCTTTAACAAGTATACCAAAACACACCCAGAATCTAATTTTTTTCCTGTTTTTTTTTCCTTATATTTTTGTTTTGGGGTATTTTTTTCTTTATTTTTCTTTATTCTTTATTATTTCCTTTTCTGGACAAAATCACAAGATGGAGAAATTCAACCCAAAAGAAAGAACAGGAGGTAGAATTCACAGCCAGGGATTTAATCAATACAGACTTACAGACATAAGATGTCTGAACTAGAATTTAAAACAATTATATGGATACTACCTGGGTCTGTAATCCTAGAGAATCCTTTACAGCAGAGATAAAAGAACTACAGTCTAGTGAGGCCAAAATTTAAAATGCCACAACCAGCATGCAAACACAAATGGAAGGGCCATAAAAACGAGGATGGATGAAACACAGGAACAAATCAGTGATATGAAAGACAAAATTATGGAAAACAATGAAGCTAAAAAGAAGAGGAAAGAAAAGATAATGGATCATGAAATTAGACTTAAGGAATTCATTAGCTTATTCAAATGTAATAACATTCATATCATAGGAGTCCCAGAAGATGAGGAGGAAAAAAAAAAAGAGCAGAAGGTTTCTTCAAACAGAGTACAGCTGAAAACTTCCCTAATCTGGGGAAGGACACAGACATCAAAATCCAAGAAGCACAGAGAACTCCCATAAAATTCAACGAAGGCTTACTGTAGTCAAATTCACAAAATGCACAGATAAGGAAAGAATCTTAAAAGCAGCAAGGTGGGGGGTGGAACAAACAAACAAAACAAAACAAACAAACAAAAAAACCCTTAACCCACAAAGGGGGACAGGTCAGGTTTACAGCAGACATGTCCACAGACTCATGGCAGGACAAAGAAGAAAGGCAGGAAACACTCAACTTGCTGAATTGGAAAAATATGCAGCCAAGAAATTCTTTATCCACCAAGGCTGTCATTCAGAATATAAGATGAGATAAAGAGCTTCTGAGATAAACAGAAACTAAAGGAGTTCATGACAAATAAACCAGCCCTGAAAGACATTTTAAGGGGAACACTTTGAGTGGAGAAAAACAAGACCAAAAGCAACAAAGACTAGAAAGGACCAGAGAACATCACCAGAAACATGAACTCTACAGATAACACAATGGGACTAAATTAATATCTTTCAGAAACCATTCTGAATGCAAATGGACTCAATGCTCCAATCAAAAGACATAGGGTATTAGAACGCATAACAGACATCCATCTATATGCTGCCTACAAGGGACTCATTTATGACCTAAAGACACCTGCAGATTGAAAGTGAGGTGATGGAGAATCTTGTATCATGCTGATGAACTTCAAATGAAAGCCAGGATACCCATACTTATATCAGACAAACTAGGTTTTAAACCAAAGACCGTAACAAGAAATGAAGAAGGGCATTATATCATAATTAAGGGGTCTATCAGGAAGATTTAACAATTGTAAATATTTATGTCCCCAACTTGGGATCACCCAGATGTATAAATCGATTAATAACAAACTAATAGAAACTCATTGATAATAATAATAAAATAAGAGTAGGGGACTATAACAAACCCCTTTCCAGCAACTCGCAGATCACCTAAGCAGAACATCAACGAGGAAACAATACCTTTGAATGACACACTGGACCAGATGGACTTAACAGATATATTCAGAACATTTCATCTTAAAGCAGCAGAATACACAGTCTTTTCAAGTGCACATGAAACATTCTCCAGAACTGATCACACACTCGATCACAAATCAGCCTTCAACAAGTACAAGAAGACTGAGATCATACCATGCATTATTTTCAGACCACAAAGCTATGAAACTTGAAGTCAACAACAAGAAAAAAATTTGGAAAGATTTCAAATACATGGAGGTTAAAGAACATCCTACTAAACAATGAATGGGTCCAGAGAAAAGATGGCAGAGGAGTAGGGGACCCTATTGCAACTGGTCACTGAAATTGAGCTGGATATTTACCAGACCACTCTGAGCACCCACGAAATCAGCCTGAGATGTAAGAAGATCTGGATCTCTACAAACAGAATATCGCAGATGGTTGGTTTCAAGGTACAAAGCGGGGAGCCGTGATTCCAAGGGCAAATATCAGATGATAACCGGCAGCGGGAGGGAGCCTGGCCATGGGGATCCTACACCACTGGTGAGTGACAGCCTTGAGCACTGAAGAAGGGGCACAGACTCACAGACATGTAGCGTCGGGGAAAGGATTTTAGGGCAGCCCCTAGGACAGAAACCTGGAGCGGTGGGGTAACCAATGCGAAGTGGGAGCGGCTGGTGGTTTTAGAAGAACAAAGGGCAGAGACGTGCCCCGACTTGGAGGCAGGACTGGGAGTGCTGTGGGGGGGTGCACAACCCAGGCCGCTGCAGTTTATAGCAGTATGGACAGAAACGGAGACAGTGTGGCCTGGAGAGCTCACAGAAGAACAGACTGCAGTCTCTCTGCTCTGAGGAAGAGGGTTGGAAACAGTCTCTTCTACTCTGACTCTTGGAAGAGACATGTAAAGCCTCCAGGGAAAGTCACCAGAGAACAAAAGCCCCAAAAACAGGTTCCCACGGAGCCCATCCCCCGCCACAGGGGGGCAGGGCAACTCTGCCCAAACAGGGTTGACTGAGTAACAGTGCGGCAGGCCCCTCCCCCAGAAGACAGGCTGAGAGAACAAGAGGACAGCAACCCTAAGGTCTAGGGATAATAGGTGGATCTTGCTTGGGTTGTGGTCAATAATTTGGACTCTATACATTCCCTCAAACACCCATCAACAGAATGATTAGGAGGAGGAACCCCCAAAATAGAAAAGACTCAGAGATTATGACTTATGCTGCAGATTTACAAATGGATGCAGATATAACCAAGATGTCGGAGATGGAATTCAGGCTAGCAATTGTGAAGACAATAGGTAGAACGGAGAAATCAATTAATGGCAACATAGAGTCTCAAAGGGCAGAAATGAAAGATGAATTGGCAGAACTTAAAAATGCTATCAATGAGATCCGATCCAATCTAGATAATCTAACAGCTAGGGTAAGTGAAGCAGAAGAATGAATCAGTGACCTGGAAGACAATATAATAGATAAAAAGGGAAAAGAGGAGGCCAGGGAAGAACAACTCAAAATCCATGAAAATAGAATCACAGAAATAAGTAACACCATGAAGCGTTCCAATGTCAGAATAATTGGAATCCTGAAGGGAGTGGAGAGAGAGAGAGGACTAGAAGATGTATTTGAGCAAATTGTAGCTGAGAACTTCCCTAATCCGGGGAATGAAACAAACATTCGCATCCTAGAGGCAGAGAGGACCCCTCCCAAGATCAAGGAAAACGGGCCAACACCCCAGCATGTAATAGTAAAACTTGCAAATCTTAGAACCAAGGAAACCATCTAAAGGGCAATTAGGGGGAAGAGATACCTTACGTAAAGAGGGAGGAACATCAGAATAATGTCAGACCTATCCACAGAGACCTGGCAAGCCAGAAAGGCCTGGGAAGACATATTCAGGGTACTAAATGAGAATAACATGCAGCCAAGAATACTTTATCGGGCAAGGCTCTCATTTAGAATGGATGGAGAGATGCAGAGCTTCCAAGACCAGCAGAAATTTGAAGAATATGTGACCACTACTCCAGTCCTGCAAGAAATATTCAGGGGGGTTCTATAAAAGAGGAAAGACCCCAAGAGTGATCTACAACAGAAATTTACAGGGAAAATCTATAAAAACAAGGTCTTCACAGGCAACATGATGACAATTAATTCATATCTTTCAATAATCACTCTCAACGTGAATGGCCTAAATGCTCCCATAAAATGGCACATGGTTGCAGATTGGATAAAAAGACAGGACCCATCCATATGCTGCCTACAAGAGACTAATTTTGAACCTAAAGATACATCCAGACTGAAAGGGAAGGGATGGAGATCCATCTTCCATGCCAGCGGACCTCAAAAGAAAGCTGGGGTAGCAATTCTTGTATCAGACAAATCAGATTTTAAAATAAGTCTGTAATAAGAGACACAGAGGGACACTATATCATTCTTAAAGGGTCTATCCAGCAAGAAGATCTAACAGTTGTAAATATCTATGCTCCCAACATGGGAGCAGCCTTCTACATAAGCCAACTGTTAACCAAAATAAAGAGTCATAATGATAACAATACATTAATTGTAGGAGACCTCAATACTCCATTCTCAGCAATGGACAGATCGTCTAAGCAGAAAACCAAAAAGGAAACAAGAGCTTTTAATGATACACTGGACCAGATGGACCTCATAGATATTTACAGAAAATTCCACCCTAAAACAACAGAATACTCATTCTTCTCTAACAGACATGGAACTTTCTCCAGAATAGACCACATACTAGGTCAAAAATCAGGTCTCAGCTGATACCAAAAGATTGAGATTATTCCCTGCATATTCTCAGACCAAAATGCTTTAAAACTGGAACTCAACCACAAGAAAAAGTTTGGCAGAAATTCCAAAACTTGGAAGCTAAAAACCACTCTGCTCAAGAATGTTTGAGTCAACCAGGACATCAAAGAAGAACTTAAAGAATTCATGGAAATCATTGAGAACAAAAACACATCTGTCCAAAACCTATGGGATACTGCAAAGGCGGTCCTAAGGGGGAAATACATAGCCATCCAAGCCTCACTCAAAAAAAAACAGAAAAATCCCGAATTCACCAACTAACTCTACACCTTAAAGAACTAGAGAAAAAACAACAAACGATGCCTAAGCCATGCATTAGAAGAGAAATAATTCAGATTAGAGCAAAGTTCAATGAATTAGATACCAGAAATACAGTAGGTCAGATCAACGAAACTAGAAGCTGGTTCTTTGGAAGAATTAATAGGATTGATAAACCACTGGCCAGACTTATCCAAAAGAAAAGAGAAATTTTATTATAATTTATAAAATTATGAATGAAAGGGGAGAGATCATGACTAACACCAAGGAAATAGAAATAATTATTAAAAATTATTATCAACAACAATATGCCAAGAAACTGAGCAATCTGGATGAAATGGATGCCTTCCTGGAAACTGATAAGCTACCAAGACTAAAAAAGGAAGAAATTGACAACCTGAATAGGCCAATAACCAGTAACGAGATTGAAGCAGTGATTAAAAACTTCCCAAAAAACAAGAGTCCAAAGCCTGATGGATTCCCTGGGGAATTCTACCAAACTTTCAAAGAAGAAATAATACCTATTCTACTGAAGCTGTTCCAAAAAATAGTAACAGAAGGAAAACTACCAAACTCATTCTATGAGGCCAGTATTACCTTAATCCCCAAACCAGGTAAAGACCCCATCAAAAAGGAGAATTTCAGACCAATATCCTTGATGAATATGGATTCCAAAATCCTCAACAAAATCCTAGCTAATAGGATCCAACAATACATTAAAAGGATCATCCCCCACGACCAAGTGGGATTTATCCACAGGATGCAAGTGTGGGTCAACATTCGAAAATCAAATAATGTGATAGATCACATTAATAAGAGGAGGGAGAAGAACCATTCGGTCCTCTCAATAGATGCAGAAAAAGCATTTGACAAAATACAGCATCCTTTCCTGATTAAAACTCTTCAGAGTATTCGGATAGAGGGAACATTCCTCAAGTTCATAAAATCCATCAATGAAAAACACACAGTAAATATTATCCTCAAAGGGGAAAAGCTGGGAGCCTTCCCCTTCAGATCAGGAACACGTCAAGGTTGCCCACTCTCGCCACTATTGTTCAACATAGTACTAGAAGTCCTAGCAACAGCAATCAGACAACAAAAAGAAATAAGATGTATTCAAATTGGCAAAGAAGAAATCAAACTCTCTCTTTTCACAGACGACATGATACTTTATGTGGAAAACCCAAAAGACTCCACCCCCAAATTATGAGAACTCATACAGCAATTCAGTAATGTGGCAGGCTACAAAATCAATGCACAGAAATCAGTTGCTTTCTTATACACTAACAACGCAACTGTAGAAAGAGAAATTAGAGAAACGATTCCATTTACAATAGCACCAAAAACCATAAGATACCTTGGAATCAACCTATCCATAGAGGTAAAGGATCTATACTTTATGAACTACAGAACACTCATGAAAGAAATGGAAGAAGACACAAAAAGATGGAAAAATATTCCATGCTCATGGATCGGAAGAATAAACATTGTTAAAATGTCTATGCTACCCAGAGCAATCTATACCTTCAATGCCATCCCGATCAAAATTCCAATGACATTTTTCAAAGTGCTGGAACAAACAATCTTAAAATGTGTATGGAATCAGAAAAGACCCCAAATCGCCAAGGAAATGTTGAAAAAGAAAAACAAAGCTGGGGACATCATGTTGCCTGATTTCAAGCTATATTACAAAGCTGTGATCACCAAGACAGCATGGTACTGGCACAAAAACAGACCTATAGACCAATGGAACAGAATAGAGAACCCAGATATGGACCCTCAACTCTATGGTCAAATAATCTTTGACAAAGCAGGAAAAAACATGCAATGGAAAAAAGACAGTCTCTTCAATAAATGGTGCTGGGAAAATTGGATAGCCACATGTGGAAGAATGAAACTGGACCATTCTCTAACACCATACACAAAGACAAACACAAAATGGATGAATGACCTCAATGTGAGACAGGAATCCATCAAAATTCTAGAGGAGAACATGGGCAGTAACCTCTTTGACATCAGCCACAGCAACTTCTTTCAAGATACATCTCCAAAAGCTGGTGAAACAAAACAAAAATGAACCTTTGGGAATTCATCAAGATCAAAAGCTTCTGCACAGCAAAGGAAACAGTCAACAAGACAAAGAGGCAACCCACAGAATGGGAGAAGATATTTGCAAATGACACTACAGATAAAGGGCTGGTATTCAAGATCTGTAAAGAACTTCTCAAACTCAACACCCAAAAACCCAATAATCAAGTCAAAAAGTGGGCAGAAGATATGAAAACACACTTCTCTGAAGAAGACATACAAATGGCTAACAGACACAGGAACAAATGTTCATCATCATTAGACATCAGGGAAATCCAAATCAAAACCACATTGAGATACCACCTTACACCAGTTAGAATGGCAAAAATGGACAGGGAAAGAAACAAGAAATGTTGGAGAGGTTGTGGAGAAAGGGGAACCCTCTTACACTGTTGGTGGGAATGCAAGTTGGTACAGCCACTTTGGAAAACAGTGTGGATGTGCCTTAAAAAATTAAAAATAGAGCTACTCAATGACCCAGCAATTGCACTCCTGGGTATTTACCTCAAAGACACAGATGTAATGAAAAGAAGGGCCATATGCATCCCAATATTCATAGCAGCAATGTCCACAATAGCCAAACTGTGGAAAGAGCCAAGATGCCCTTCAACAGATGAATGGATAAAGAAGGTGTGGTCCATATATACAATGGAATATTACTCAGCCATCAGAAAGGATGAATACCCAACTTTTGCATCAACAGGGATGGGACTGGAGGAGATTATGCTAAGTGAAAAAGTCAAGCAGAGAAAGTCAATTATCGTATGGTTTCACTTATTTGTGGAACATAAGGAATAGCATGGAGGACATTAGGAGAATGAAGGGAAAAATGAAGGGGAGAAATCGGAGGGAGAGATGAACCATGATAGACTATGGACTCTGAGAAACAAACTGAGGGATTTAGGGGGGAGGGGGGAGGAGGGATTGGTTAGCCTGGTGATGGGTATTAAGGAGGGCACGTACGGCATGGAGCGCTGGGTGTTATACCAAAACAATGGATCATGGATCACCACATCAAAAACTAATGATGTATTGTATGGTGACTACCATAACATAATAAAATTTGAAAAATTAAAAAAGAAAGAATGAATGTGTTACCTGGAAATCAAAGAACACATTTAAAAAAATACATGGAAACAAATGAAAATGAAAACATAGCAGTCCAAAGCCTTTGGGATACACCAAAGCTTGTCCTAAGAAGGAAGTATATTGCAATACAGGCCTAACTCAAGACACAAGAAAAGTCTCAAATACACAACCTAACCTTACTCTTAAAGATTAGAAAACTAACAGCAAATAAAGCCTAAGTCAGCAGAAGAACAGAAATAATAAAGATTAGAGCCAAAATAACAATGTAGAATAAAAAAATAAAAACTAGAACTGAAGGAGGCAAGATGGCAGAAAGTAAGGGATCTCATTTCATCTGGTTTCTTGAATTTAGTTAGGTAACTAGCAAATCATTCTGAACCCCCATGAATTCAACCTAAGATGTAAGAAAATAATATCTGGACCTCTATGAGTAGAAAAGTGACCACTTTCTGCAAGTTAGGAGGTGTGGAGAAGTGAATCTGATGGGATATATTGGAACATAAACAGCAGGGGGAGGGAGCCTGCTTGAGCCAGCTACCGGAAAGCGTTATAGACCCAGAGGGCAAAATCAGAACCCTCCAACATCTGCTCCACTGAGAGACATCACTACCTGAAAGGTGCTCAGGTGGTGAAAAGGGGCAGACTTCTATGTGGGACAGTGTGGTCTCAGGGTCCCCAGGGTCACAGAAATAACAGGGGTGCCTGAGCCAGTAGAGTTCCCAAGCATTGGATTGGGGAAACTGATTATGATCAGTGAGCCCAGGAGTGAGTGGTTAACCAATCTCCATGTGGGGCCCGTGGAAAGGACAGGAACTCGGGGCCACTCTGCCTTCCCCTGCCAGGGGTGGAACAGGTGCACGCAGTTCCTGGGGACAGCTCTTAGTGCTGGAGCCCTGCAATAAACAGGAATGGAGCAGCCCTCCACCTTCCCCCAGGAGGGGCAGAGCGGGTGCCTACAAGACAGGGCAACAGCTCTCAGGTCGGGAATCCTGTAAACTACAGTAACAGGCGACCTTCTGCCTTCCCCCGAGAGGGATTGAGTTGGAGTGTGCACAATTCAGTGACCACTCTCCATGCCAGGGCCCTACAAAATGCAGTAATGCGGGACACTCCATCTTCTCCCCAGGAGGATCAATGTGGAAGGGCACTGCAGGAGTCTGCATAGTTTGGCAAACATAAAAGTGAAGACTTTTTATCCCTGAAGGTTTACTGAAGAGAGGGGACCATGATCTTTCAGCTCTGGGGCTGGAGATCAGGGTGCAGACATTTTTATTTTGATCCACTAAGGAGACGAAGAAAGCCTTCAGGGAATAAAACCACAGAGAGGACCAGCTCACACTGAACCCCGCCCCCTTGCAAGGGGTGGTGCAACTCTGCCCAAGCAAAGACACCTGAGAAACAGCACAGCAGACCCCTCCCCCAGAAGACCAACTGGAAGAACAGGTGCACAGCAAAATTATGGACCACATAAGACTGTGAAACTCCACTAGGGAAAAGACTACATAGAATTTGAGGATTTTTCTCATGATTTGTTTATCTTTCAGTTTAAAATTTTCCATTTCTGGGCACCTGGGTGGCTCAGTTGGTTAAGCGACTGCCTTCGGCTCAGGTCATAATCCTGGAGTCCCTGGATTGAGTCCTGCATCGGGCTCCCTGCTCGGCAGGGAGTCTGCCTCTCCCTTTGACCCTCCCCCTTCTCATGTGCTTTCTCTCTCTCTCTAAAATAAATAAATAAAATCTTCTAAAAAAATAAAAATTTCCATTTCTTTTTTTTTTCTTTTTCCCTTTACAACTAGCTTCTTATTTTATCAAATCTTTGTTTTTAAGTCTTTTTTGAACTTTCATTTTTTACATTTACATTTTATAGATATATTCTTCATTTTTGGCTTCCTTTCACTCTATTCAATTTTATTTTTGTATATATATATATATATAATGTTTTCTTTTCTTTACAATTTTGGGATTTAGTGTCATCTAAAACACAGACCAAAATACATTCAGGAACAACTAGATCACACTATTTTGTCCACACTGTGAGATAATATTCTCTATCCCCCCCAACTTTTTTTTTTTTTTTGGTTTCTGACTTCTTTGGATTTGTCTAGTGTGTATTTTGCTTGGGTCGTGATTCATATTTTTGATTCTGCTTACTCATTCATTCGTTCTTCTCTGGGCAAAATCACTAAAAGGAGTAATTCATAACAAAAAAAAAAGAACCAGAGGTAATACTCTCTGCCACAGATCTAATCATATGGATATAAGTAAAATGTCAGACCGGGAATAAATAGAGGATAACAATCATAAAGTTACTAGTTGGACTTGAAAAAAAGCATAAAAGACACTAGAGAATCTCTTAGTGCAGAAATGAGATCTAATCAGACCAAAATTTAAAATGCTCTAACTGAGATGCCGTCTAAATATCATGCCCCAACAGCTAGGGTAAATCAGGTAGAAGAGAGAATCAGTGAATAGAAGACAAATTGATGGAAAAGAAAGAAGCTGAGATAAAGAGAGCAAAACAACAAACAGGCCATGAGGAGAGGCTTCGAGAAATCAGTGATGCTATAAAATGTACCAACAGCAGAATTACTGGGGTACCAGAGGGTGAAGGGGGGGCAGAAGGTGTATTTGAGTGAATCATAACTGAGAGCTTCCCTAATCTGGGGAAGGAAACAAGCATTCATGTCCAAGAAGTAGAGAGGACCCCTCCCAAAATAGATAAAAATAGATCAGCACCCAGACATATAATAGTGAAGCTGGCAAATTTCAGAGATAAAGAGAAAATCCTGAAAGCAGCTAGAAATGAGAGGTTCCTAACCTACAGAAGTAGGAAAAGTCGACTGACATCAGACCTATCCACTGAGACCTGGCAGGCCAGAATGGGCTGGCATGATATATTCAGGGTACTAAATGAGAAAAGCATGGAGGCAAGAATACTTTATCCAACAAGGGTGTCATTCAGAATGGAGGGAGAGATAAAGAACTTCCAGGACAAATAGAAACTGACAGAATATGTGATGACTAAACCAACCCTGCAAGGAATATTAAAGGGGATCCTGTAAGCAAAGAGAAAGCCCAAAAGTAACATAGACTAGAAAGAAACAGAGACAATCTACAGAAACAGGGACTTTACAGGTAATATAATGGCAAAAATTCATACCTTTCAATAGTTCCTCTGAATATAAATGGGCTAAATGCTCCAATCAAAAGACACAGGGTATCAGACTGGATAAAAAAGCAAGACCCATATGTATGCTGTCTACATGAGACTCACTTTAGACCTAAGGACACCTCCAGACTGAAAGTGAGGTGGTGGAGAACAATTTATCATGCTAATGAGCCTCCAAAGAAAGCTGGGGTAGCAATCCTAATATCAGACAAATTAGATTTTAACCTAAAGACTGTAGTAAAAGAAGAGGGACACTACATTATTCTTAAAGGGTCTACCCAACAAGAAGATCTAACAATTATAAATATTTATGCTCTTAATTTAGGAGCAGGCAATTATATCAACCAATTAATAACCAAATTAAACACATAGATAATAATAACACATTAATAGTAGGGGACTTCAACACCTCACTCACAGCAATGGACAAATCATCTAAGCAGAAGATCAACAAGGAAAAAAGGGCTTTGAATGAGACATTGGAACAGATAGACTTCAGAGATGTGTACAGAACATTCCATCCTAAAGCAACAGAAGACATATTCTTCTCAAGTGCACATGAAACATTCCCCAGAATAGATAACATACTGGGTTACAAATCAGGTCTCAACTGATACCAAAAGATTCAGATTATTCCCTGCATGTTTTCAGACCACAGTCCTTTGAAACTTGAACTCAATCACAAGAGGAAATTTTTAAAGAACTCAAAGATTTAGAAGTTGAAGAGCATCCTACTAAAGAATGAATGGGTCAACCAGTAAATTAAGGAAGAATTTACAAAAATCATGGAAACTAATGAGAATGAAAACAAAACTGTTCACAACCTTTGGGATACAACAGAGGCGATCCCAAGAAGGAAGTACATTGCAATACAACCCTCTCTCAAAAAAATTGGAAAAATCTAAAATACACAAGCTAACTTTACACCAAAAGGAGCTGGAGAAAGAACAGCAAATAAAGCCTAAACCAAGCAGAAATAGTAAAGTTTAGACAGGAAATTAATGAAATAGAAACCAAAAGAACAGTAGAACAGATCAACAAACCTAGAAGCTGGTTCTTTGAAATAATTAATAAGATTGATAAACCCCTAGCCACACTTACCCAAAAGCAAAGAGAAAGGACCCAAATTAATAAAATCATGAATGAAAGAGGAGAGATCACAAAAAAACCCATGGAAATACAAATAAATTCAAGAACATATTATGAACAGCAACAAATTAGGCAATTTGGGGATGCCTGGGTGACTCAGTCGGTTGAGCGTCTGCCTTCAGCTCAGGTCATGATCCCATGGTCCTGGGATCTAGTCCCGCATCAGGCTTTCTGATCAGCATGGAGTCTGCTTCTCCCTCTGCCTCTCCCCCTCCTTGTGCTCTCTCTCCCTCACTCTGTCTCTCAAATAAATAAATAAATAAATAAATAATAAAAATCTTTTTAAAAATTAGGCAATTTGGAAGAAATGAATGTATTCCTGGAAACTTATAAACTATCAAAACTGAAACAGGAAGAAATAAACAATCTGAACAGACTCCTAACCAGCAAGGAAATTGAAGCAGTAATCAAAAACCTCCCAAAAACAAGAGTCAGGGCCTGATGGATTCCCAGGGGAATTCTTCCAAACATTTAAAGAAGAAATAATACTTATTCTACTGAACTTGCTTCAAAAAATAGAAATGGAAGGAAAACGTCCAAACTCGTTCTATGATGCCAGCGTGAGTTTGATCCCAAAACCAAAGACCCCATCAAAAAGAATTACAGACCAGTATCCCTGATGAACATGGATACCAAAATATTCAACAAGATCCTAGCCAATAAGATCCAACAGTACATTAAAAGGATTATTCACCATGACCAAGTGGGATTAAATCCTGGACCACAGGGGTGGTTCAGCATTTGCAAATCAGTCAACATGATACATCACATTAATAAAAGAAAGGACAAGAATCATATGATCCTCTCAAATAATGCAGAAAAATCATTTGACAAAATATAACATTCTTTCTTGTTTAAAACTCTCCAAAGTGTAGGGATAGAGGGAACATACCCCAATATCATAAAAGCTATCTACAAAAAGCCCACAGGGAATATCATTCTCACTGGGGAAACTGAGAGCTTTTCCCCTAAAGTCAGGAGCATGACAGGAATGCCCACTCTCACAACTGTTGTTCAACATAGGACTAGAAGCCGTAGCCTCAGCAATCGGATAACAAAAAGAAATTAAAGACATTTAAATTGGCAAAGAAGTAGTCAAACTTTCCCTCTTCATAGGTGACATGATACTTTATGTGGAAAACCCAAAAGACCACCCAAAATTTCTAGAATTCATACAATTTAGCAACATGGCAGGATACATAATCAATGCACAGAAATCAGTTGCATTTCTATACACTAACAATGTGACTGAAGAGAAATTAAAGAATTGATCCCATTTACAATTGTACCAAATCCATTAGATATGAAGAATAAACCCAACCAAAGAGGTAAAGGATCTTTACTCTAAAAACTACAGAACACTTATGAAAGAAATTGAGGAAGACACAAAGAGATGGAAAAACTTTCCATGCTCATGGATTGGAAGAACAAATATTAGGATAATATCTATGCTACCCAGAGCAGTCTACACATTCAAAGTAATCTGTATCAAACCACCATTGACATTTTTCACAGAGCTGGAACAAACAATCCTAAAATTTGTATGGAATCAGAAAAGACCCCTAATAGCCAGAGGAATGTTGAAAATAAAACCAATGTCAGTGGCTTCACATTGCTGGACTTCAAGCTATATTACAAAGCTGTCATCATCAAGACAGCATGGTACTGGCACAAATACAGACACATAGATCAATGGAACAGAATAGAGAGCCCAGAAATAGACCCTCAACTCTATGGTCAAATAATCCTCGGCAAAGCAGGAAAAAATATCCAATGGGAAAAAGATAGTCTCTTCAATAAATGGTGCTGGGAAAATTGGAGAGCCACATGCAGAAGAATGAAACTGGACCACTTTCGTACACCATACACAAAAAGAAATTCAAAGTGGATGAAAGATCTAAATGTGAGAGGAATCCATCAAAATCCTAGAGGAGAAGACAGGTATCATCCTCTTTGGCCTTGACCACAGCAACTTCTTGCTAGACACATCTCCAAAGGCAAGAGAAACAAAAGCAAAAGTGAACTACTGGGACTTCATCAGGATAAAAAAAAAAGTGCACAGAAAAGGAAACAGGGAACAAAACTAAAAGACAACAATGGAATGGGAAAAGATATTTACAAATGACATATCAGATAGTGGGCTAGTATCCAAAACCTATAAAGAACTTTTCAACCTCAACACCCAAAAAAACAAAAAAATCCAGTCAAAAAATGGGCATAAGACGTGGACAGACATTTCTTCTTTGGAAGAAATGGGTAACAGACCCATGAAAAAATGCTCAACATCACTTGTCATCAGGAAAATGCAACTCAAAACCACAATGCAATACCACCTCATACCAGTCAGAATGGCTAAAATGAACAACTCAGGAAATAACAGATATTGGCGAAGATGTAGAGAAAGGGGAACCCTCTTATACTGTTGGTGGGAATGCAAACTGTGGAAGCCACTCTAGAAAACAGTATGGAGGTCCTCAAAAAGTTAAAAATAGAACTGCCATATGAACCAGCAATTGCACTACTAGATATTAACCCAAATGATAGAAGCATCATGATTGGAAGGGGAACTTATACCCCAATGTTTATAGCAGCCATGTTTACAATAGCCAAAATATGGAAAGAGCCCAGATGTCCATTGACAGATGAGTGGCTAAAGAAGAGGTGTGTGTGTGTGTGTGTGTGTATACACACACACACAATGGAATATTACTCAGCCATCAAAAAGAATGAAATCTTGCCTTTTGCAATGAAGTGGACGGAACTAAAAGGTATTATGCTAAGGGAAATGAGGGAGTCAGAGAAAGACAAATACCATATGATTTCAGTCATATGTCGAATTTAAGAAACAAAACAGATGAACATAGGGGAAGGGTTAGAAAAATAAAGTAAGATGAAAACAGAAAAGGAGGCAAACCAGAAGAAACTCTTAGCTACAGGAAACAAACTGAGGGCTGCTGGCAGGGGGGCGGGTAGCATTAAGGAGGGTTCTTGATGTAGTGAGCACTGGGTATTATACGCAACTGATGAATCACTGAACTCTACCCTCTGAAACTAATAACACAATATATGTTATCTAAATTGAATATACATAAAAATTTAAAAATAAATCAATAATAAAATCTTTAAAAATGTATTCATTAGATATTTTGTAGAATGCCTATTAATTTGGGATTGTCTGATGTTTTCCCCATGAATAGTGTGGAGTTTTCCGTATTTTTGGCAAGAATACCACAGAAATAGTGTGTCCTTCTTATTGCATAATATCGGGGGTTACATTTTGTTGACATGATTTATGATTGGTGATGTTAACATTGATCATTTAGTAAGGTGGTTTCTCTGCTGGTAGGTTACTATTTTACTTTTCAATTTCTTACTTTTTTTTCTGTGAAATCCAGGACCTAAGTAAAGTTGATTCAAAAAAAAAAATTAAAATAAGCTCCACCTCCTGCAGGAAGGAAATTCAAGGAAATTTAAAACCTTCGCAGCAATTAGTGAATATTTTGGGTGTGAATCTTTGAGGTTTTGCAAGTATCTTGTTTCGCCTGAAAAAAAAAATCAATGACAAAATTTCAGTTTGTAGCTATTATTGCTGACTTGTCTATTTCTCTCTGCAATCCATCCATTTTTATTTCATGTATTTTGGGGATTTGAAGCCATGTGCATATATGTTTATAATTGTTACATCTTCCATACAGAATCTCTTGTCATTACACAATGCCTTTCTTTGTGTATAGAAATAGTTTTCTTTTCTTAACTCAATTTTGCCTGTTAACATTATAGTTAACCTCATTCTATTTTGTTGTACTGCTTGCATGGTATATCTTTTTCCAACCTGTTGCTTTCAACCTGTGTATTTTAATATAAATCATGTCTCTTAAAATAACATATAGTTGAATCATAATGAAAAATCAATTCTACCTATCTTTGCATTTATTTATTTATTTATTTATTTATTTATTTATTTTTAGAGAGGGGAAGAGGGAGAAAACGAGGAGGGTGAGGGGCAGAGGGAGAGGGAAAGAGAGAATCTCAAGCAGGCTCCATGCCCAGCACAGACAGAGCCTGATATAGAGCTAGATTCCACAACCTTGAGATCATGACCTGAGGCAAAAAGAAGAGTTGGACCCTGAACCAACTGAGGCACACAGGAACCCTCCAATCTTTGCATTTAAATTGGATGTTTAATCCATTTACATTTCATGTAATGACAGATAAGGTCATTGGGCATTTTGCTATTACAACTCTAAATGTCTTATCCCTTTTCAAACCATCTATCCTTCCATTATTACTTGTTTTGGTATTAAATATATTTTCTGGTACATCTTTTCAATTTCCTTGTCACTTCATTTATTATATGTTTTATTTGCTTAGCTTTTTTGAAGTACTATTGACAAAATTGTACATATTTCAAATGTACATTGTGGTGATTTGGTATATGCGTACATTGTATAATGATCACCACAATCACACTAACATATTCATGACCTTCCATATGTACCATTTGTGGTGTGTGTGTGTGCGTGTGTGTGTGTGTATGTGTGTGGTGAGAAAATGAAACTGCTATCTTAGAAATTTTCCGATAAATAATACATTATTAAACTATAGTTACCGTACTGTACATTATGTCTACCAAAATTATCCACCCTATAACCGAAATTTTGTAACCTTCAGTATATCTTCTTTTACTACCCACACCCCCCAGATACTGGTAACCACCATTCTACTCTATTACAATGAACTTGGCTTTCTTTTTTATTCCATATGTAAGTGAGATTATGATACTTATCTTTCTGTGTCTGGGTTATTTCACTTACTGTAATGTTCTCCAGGTTTATTCATGTTACAAATGACAAGATTTCCAATTTTTAAAGATAATAATATTAATTGTAAATAGATAGAGATGGAGATATATAGATATATCTCATTTTCTTTATCCATGACTTGTCAACAGACACTTTAATGTTTCTATTCTTGGCTGCTGTGAATAATGTTGCAGTGAATGTGGGAGTGCAGATATGTCTTCAAGGTACTGATTTCATTTCCTTTGGATATAATACCCAGAAATAAGATTGCTGGATCATGTGGTGGCTTTACTTTTAAATTTGTGATTAATTTCAACAGTGTTTTACATAATGGCACTATTAATTTACATTCCCACTAACATTGCACAAGGATTTACTTTTTTTTTCACATCATTGAAAAAACTTACTATCTTTTGACTTTTTGGTAATAGGCATTCTAACAGGTGTGAGGTGGTACTCATTGTAGTACTGATTTGCATTTCCCTGGTGACTAGTAATGTTGAGCATGTTTTCATATTCCTGTTGACCATTTATGACTGCTTTGGAAATATGTGTATTCAAGTCCTTTCCCCATTTTAAATTAGGTTAATTTATTTTTGCTATTGAGATGTATATATTTGGATATTAAGATATAGGGTTTGCAAATATTTTCTCCCATTTCAAAGGGTATCCTTTTATTTTGTTGATTGTTTTTTTGTTATGCAGATTTTTTTTGTTTCTGTTCTGTTTTGTTTTGTTTTAGTTTGACATAGAGTCACTTGCTTATTTTTGCTCTTGTGTTCTGTGCTTTGGTGTAAAATTTTAAGAAAATCTTGTCAAGACAAAATTTACAATTTCAAGTCTTTAATCCATTTTGAGGTGTGTGTGTGTGTAGTAAGATAAGGATCACATTTCATTAGTTGCATATAGATATACAGTTTTCCCAGAAGCACCCCGTGAAGAGACAGTATTTGCCTCACTTTGTGTTCTTGGCTAATTTGTTGAAAATTAGCTGACCACAAATCTGTGGGTTTATATCTCAGTGCTTTATTCTGTTCCATTGGTCTGTGTCTGATTTTGCACATGATTACTACAGCTTTGTAATATGCTTTTAAAACAGGAATTGTAAAACTGCTAGTTGTATCATTCTTGCCCCACATTGTTTTAGCTATTTATTTTTTGTTTCCATACAAATTTTAGGATTGCTTTTTTCTATTACTGGGAAAAATATCATTAGAAGTTTGATAGGGATCCCATTGAATATGTATATTGTTTTTGGTAGAAGAGAAATTTTAACAAGCTAATGCTTCCATTCCCTGAACAGGAATATCTTTCCATTTTTGTATTTCAGTAAATTTCATTATTTTCAAATATTTTTAGTGTACAGATCCTTCCCTTCTATGGTTAAATTTATTAGTACTTATTTTATTATTTTTGATGCTATCATAACTGGATTTGCTTTCTTATTTAGGAGGGAAGTTTACTGATAGTGATTAGAAATGCAAATGTTTTGAATGTTGATTCAGTGTCCTGAATTTTACTGAACTTTTATTAGTTTTAACAATGTTTTGGTGGAATATTTAATATTTTCTACATATAACATCATGTTATCTTCAAACACAATTTTATTCATTTTTTCCTAATTAGATGTGTTTCTTTTTCTTTTTCTCCCTTTAAAGTTTTTATTTAAATTCCAATTAGTTAACATTCAGTGTTATATTAGTTTCAGGTGTACAGTACACTTGTTCAACAATTCTTTATATCATATTTTTTTCCCACAGCGGTTGCACCAGTTTGCATTCCCACCAACCGTGCACAAGTGTTCCTTTTTCTCTACATCCTTGCCAATAGCTGTTGATTCTTCTATTGTTGATTTTAGCCATTCTGACAGGTGTGAAGTGATATCTCATTGTAGCTTTGATTTACATTTCCCTGATGGTAAGTGATGCTGAGCATCTTTTTCTGTGTCATTTGCCACCTGTATGTCTTCTTTGGAGAAAAGTCTGTGTGTGACTTTTGCTCATTTATTAATTGGATTATTTGTTTTCTTAGGTGTTGATTTGTATCAGTTCTTTTTTTTTTTTTAATCTGGCTAGTTCTTCTCTTTTTTTCTTTTTTTAATTTTTTATTCTTATGTTAATCCCCATACATTACATCATTAGTTTTAGATGAAGTGTTCCATGATTCATTGTTTGTGCATAACACCCAGTGCTCCATACAGAATGTGCCCTCCTCAATACCCACCACCAGGCTAACCCATCCTCCCAACCCCCTCCCCTCTAGAACCCTCAGTTTGTTTTTCAGAGTCCATCATCTCTCATGGTTCGTCTACCCCTCCGATTTCCCTCGCTTTATTCTTCCCCTCCCACTACCTTCTTCTTCTTCTTTTTTTTTCCTTAACATATATTGCATTATTTCTTTCAGAGGTACAGATCTGAGATTCAACAGTCTTGCACAATTCACAGCGCTTACCAGAGCACATACCCTCCCCAGTGTCTATCACCCAGTCACCCCATCCCTGCCACCCCAACCCCCACTCCAGCAACCCTCAGTTTGTTTCCTGTGATTAAGAATTCTTCATATCAGTGAGATCATATGATACATGTCTTTCTCTGTTTGACTTATTTCACTCAACATAATACCCTCCAGTTCCATCCACGTCATTGCAAATAGCAAGATCTCATTCCTTTTGATGGCTGCATAATATTCCATTGTATATATATACCACATCTTCTTTATCCATTCATCTGTCGATGGACATCTTGGCTCTTTCCACAGTTTGGCTATTGTGGACATTGCTGCTATAAACATCGGGGTGCACGTACCCCTTCGGATTCCTACTTTTGTATCTTTGGGGTAAATACCCAGTAGTGCAATTGCTGGATCATAGGATAGCTCTATTTTCAACTTTTTGAGGAACCTCCATACAGTTTTCCAGAGTGGCTGCACCAGCTTGCATTCCCACCAACAGTGTAGGAGGGTTCCCCTTTCTCCGCATCCCCGCCAACATCTGTCGTTCCCTGACTCGTTAATTTTAGCCATTCTGACTGGTGTGAGGTGGTATCTCATTGAGGTTTTGATTTGGATTTCCCTGATGCCGAGCGATACTGAGCACTTTTTCATGTGTCTGTTGGCCATTTGGATGTCTTCTTTGGAAAAATGTCTGTTCATGTCTTCTGCCCATTTCTTGATTGGATTCTTTGTTCTTTGGGTGTTGAGTTTGATGAGTTCTTTATAGATTTTGGATACTAGCCCTTTATCTGATATGTCATTTGCAAATATCTTCTCCAATTCTGTCAGCTGTCTTTTGGTTTTGTTGACTGTTTCCTTTGCTTTGCAAAAGCTTTTTATCTTGATGAAGTCCCAAGAGTTCATTTTTGCCCTTGCTTCCCTTGCCTTTGGCGATGTTTCTAGGAAGAAGTTGCTTCGGCTGAGGTCAAAGAGGTTGCTGCCTGTGTTCTCCTTTAGGATTTTGATGGACTCCTGTCTCACATTGAGGTCTTTCAACCATTTTGAGTCTATTTTTGTGTGTGCTGTAAGGAAATGGTCCAGTTTCATTCTTCTGCATGTGGCTGTCCAATTTTCCCAACACCATTTGTTGAAGAGACTGTCTTTGTTCCATTGGACATTCTTTCCTGCTTTGTCAAAGATGAGTTGACCATAGAGTTGAGGGTCCATTTCTGGGCTCTCTATTCTGTTCCATTCATCTATGTGTCTGTTTTTGTGCCAGTACCATGCTGTCTTGATGATGACAGCTTTGTAATAGAGCTGGAAGTCCGGAATTGTGATGCCGCTGGCTTTGCTTTTCTTTTTCAACATTCCTCTGGCTATGCGGGGTCTTTTCTGGTTCCATACAAATTTTAGGATTATTTGTTCCATTTCTTTGAAAAAAGTGGATGGTATTTTGATGGGGATTGCATTGAATGTGTAGATTGCTCTAGGTAGCATTGACATCTTCACAATATTTGTTCTTCCAATCCATGAGCATGGAACGTTTTTCCATTTCCTTGTGTCTTCCTCAATTTCTTTCATGAGTATTTTATAGTTTTCTGAGTAAAGATCCTTTGTCTCTTTGGTTAGATTTATTCCTAGGTATCTTATGGTTTTGGGTGCAATTGTAAATGGGATCGACTCCTTAATTTCTCTTTCTTCTGTCTTGTTGTTGGTGTATAGGAATGCCACTGACTTCTGTGCATTGATTTTATATCCTGCCACTTGACTGAATTCCTGTATGAGTTCTAGCAGTTTTGGGGTGGAGTCTTTTGCGTTTTCCACATAAAGTATCATATCATCTGCAAAGAGTGAGAGTTTGACTTCTTCTTTGCCAATTTGGATGCCTTTGATTTCTTTTTGTTGTCTGATTGCTGTGGCTAGGACTTCCAAAACTATGTTGAATAACAGTGGTGATACTGGACATCCCTGTCGCGTTCCTGACCTTAGGGGGAAAGCTCTCAGTTTTTCCCCATTGAGAATGATATTCGCTGTAGGTTTTTCATAGATGGCTTTTATGATATTGAGGTATGTAACCTCGATCCCTATACTCTGACTGGTTTTGATCAAGAAAGGATGCTGTACTTTGTCAAAAGCTTTTTCTGCATCTATTGAGAGGATCATATGATTCTTGTTCTTTCTTTTGTTAATGTATTGTATCACATTGATTGATTTGCGGATGTTGAACCAACCTTGCAGCCCAGGGATAAATCCCACTTGGTCATGGTGAATAATCCTTTTAATGTACTGTTGGATCCTATTGGCTAGTATTTTGGTGAGAATTTTTGCATCCATGTTCATCAGGGATATTGGTCTATAATTCTCCTTTTTGATGGGCTCATTGTCTGGTTTGGGGATCAAGGTAATGCTGGCCTCATAAAATGAGTTTGGAAGTTTTCCTTCCATTTCTATTTTTTGGAACAGTTTCAGAAAAATAGGTATTAATTCTTCTTTAAATGTTTGGTAGAATTCCCCTGGGAAGCCATCTGGCCCTGGGCTTTTGTTTTTTGGGAGATTTTTGATGACTGCTTCAATTTCCTTAGTGGTTATAGGTCTGTTCAGGTTTTCTATTTCTTCCTGGTTCAGTTTTGGTAGTAGATACATCTCTAGGAATGCCTCCATTTCTTCCAGGTTATCTAATTTGCTGGCATAGAGTTGCTCATAATATGTTCTTAAAATTGTTTGTATTTCTTTGGTGTTGGTTGTGATCTCTCCTCTTTCATTCATGATTTTGTTGATTTGGGTCATTTCTCTTCTCTTTTTGATAAGTCTGGCCAGCGGTTTATCAATCTTGTTAATTCTTTCAAAGGACCAGCTCCTAGTTTCGTTGATCTGTTCTACTGTTCTTTTAGTTTCTATTTCATTGATTTCTGCTCTGATCTTTATTATTTCTCTTCTCCTGCTGGGCTTAGGCTTTATTTGCTGTTCTTTCTCCAGCTCCTTTAGGTGTAGGGTTAGGTTGTGTACTTGAGACCTTTCTTGTTTCTTGAGAAAGGCTTGTATTGCTATATACTTTCCTCTTAGGACTGCCTTTGCTGCATCCCAAAGATTTTGAACAGTTGTGTTTTCATTTTCATTGGTTTCCATGTATTTTTTTAATTCTTTTTTAATTTCCTGGTTGACCCATTCATTCTTCAGTAGGATGCTCTTTAGCCTCCATGTATTTGAGTTCTTTCTGACTTTCCTCTTGTGATTGAGTTCTAGTTTCAAAGCATTGTGGTCTGAAAATAGGCAGGGAATGATCCCAATCTTTTGGTACCGGTTGAGACCTGATTTATGACCTAGGATGTGATCTATTCTGGAGAATGTTCCATGCGCACTACAGAAGAATGTGTATTCCGTTGCTTTGGGGTGGAATGTTCTGAATAGATTTGTGAAGTCCATTTGGTCCAGTGTGTCCTTTAAAGTCTTTATTTCCTTGTTGATCTTTTGCTTAGACGATCTGTCCATTTCAGTGAGGGGGGTGTTAAAGTCCCCCACTATTATTGTATTGTTGTCAATGTGTTTCTTTGCTTTTGTTACTAATTGCCTTATATAATTGGCTGCTCCCATGTTAGGGGCATAGATATTTACAATTGTTAGATCTTCTTGTTGGATAGATCCTTTAAGTAGGATATAATGTCCTTCCTCATCTCTTATTACAGTCTTCGGTTTAAAATCAAATTTGTCTGATATAAGGATTGCCACCCCAGCTTTCTTTTGGTGTCCATTAGCATGGTAAATGGTTTTCCACCCCCTCACTTTCAATCTGGGGATGTCTTTGGTTCTAAAATGAGTCTCTTGCAGACAGCATCTCGATGGGTCTTGTTTTTTAATCCAGTCTGATAGCCTGTGCCTTTGATTGGGGCATTGAGCCCATTTACATTCAGGGTAACTATTGAAAGATAGGAATTTAGTGCCATTGTATTGCCTGTAAGGTGACTGTTACCGTATATTGTCTGTGTTCCTTTCTGGTCTATGTTGCTTTTAGGCTTTCTCTTTGCTTAGAGAACCCCTTTCAAGATTTCCTGTAGGGCTGGTTTTGTGTTTGCAAATTCCTTTAGTTTTTGTTTGTCCTGGAAGCTTTTTATCTCTCCTTCAAATTTCAATGACAGCCTAGCTGGATATAGTATTCTTGGCTGCATATTTTTCTCATTTAGTGCTCTGAATATATCCTGCCAGTCCTTTCTGGCCTGCCAGGTCTCTGTGGATAGGTCTGTTGCCAATCTAATGTTTCTACCCTTGTAGGTACATATCTCTTCTCCCGAGCTGCTTTCAGGATTTTCTGTCTATGAGACTCGTAAGTTTTACTATTAGATGTCGGGGTGTTGACCTATTTTTATTGATTTTGAGAGGGGTTCTCTGTGCTTTCGGGATTTTCATGCCTGTTTCCTTCCCCAAATTAGGGAAGTTCTCTGCTATAATTTGCTCCATTATACCTTCTGCCCCTCTCTCTCTTTCTTCTTCTTCTGGGATCCCAATTATTCTAATGTTGTTTCATCTTATGGTATCGCTTAGCTCTCGAATTCTGCCCTCGTGATCCAGTAGTTGTTTATCTCTCTTTTTCTCAGCTTCTTCATTTTCCATCATTTCATCTTCTATATTACTGATTCTCTCTTTTGCTCATTTATTCTAGCAGTTAGCGCCCCCATTTTTGATTGCACCTCATCAATAGCCTTTTTGATTTCTACTTGGTTGGATTTTAGTTCTTTTACTTCTCCAGAAAGGGTTTCTCTAATAACTTCCATATTTTTTTCAAGCCCAGCTAGTATCTTTAAAGTGATGATTCTGAACTCTAGATTTGACATCGTACTAATGTCCGTATTGAGTAGGTCCCTGGCAGTCGGTACTACCTCTTGTTCTTTTTGTTGAGGTGAATTTTTCCGTCTTGTCATTTTGTGCAGAGGAGAATAGATTAATGAGAGAACAAAATGCTAGCAGAGTAACAACGTCCCCAGAAAATATACTCTAAACAAATCAGAAAAGACCTGAAGCAGTGGGAAAAGAAAGGGAAAGAGAGAAAAAAGAGAAAGAAAAAAAAGAAAAAGAAAAAGATAAAGATAAAAACAAAAACAAACAAAACAAAACAACAACAACAACAACAAAAAAACAGAATGTGATCAAATATGATCAGGCTGGTATATAGATCAGTGCCACACACTAGATTTGGGGTGTATTTTGGTCTTTTAGAAGAAAGTGCCTCCCAAAATTTTAAAGAAAGAAAAACTTATATATGTACAATAATAAGGGTTGATATGATGAAGGGATGGAATATGACTGTAAAGATGGAAATTATAAAAAATTTTATAAAAGGAATTGATAAGAAGTTGTTTGAAAAAAGAAAGAAGAGGATTTAAAAAAAGAAAAAAGAGAAAAAAAAGGGAGAGGATGTGATCAGGCAGGGGAATAGAAAACACCATATACTAGAGATTTAGGGTATATTTTAATCTGTTAGAAGAAACTATCTCAAAATTTTAAAGAGAGAACAACTTATATATATAAGCCAAAAATATGGGTTACTACTATGAAGGGATAGAATATGACTCTAAAAATGAAAAATAAAAGTTTTTTTTTTAAAAAAAGGGATTGATAAGATGTTGGTTGAAAAAGGGAAAAAGAAAAATTCAAAAAGAAAAAAAAGAGAAAAAGACAGTTAAAAAAAAATTAACTTTGAAAGACTAAAGAATCATGGTAAAAAAGCCATGAATTCTATGTGTAGTATTCCCCTCGCGCTGGAGTTCTTCCGTTCTCATTGATCGGTAAACTTCGTCTTGGCTGGCTGTTCTCGCTGATCTTCTGTGGAGGGGCCTGTTGCCGTGGTTTCCAAATGTCTCTGCCAGAGCTGGAATTGCCCCGCCCTTGCCCCCTCCCGGCCAATTAATCTGCTCGGGTTTGCTCTCTGGGGCTTTTGTTCCCTGCGAGCTTTCCATACAGCTTTGGAGGCGGAGAGTGAAAATGGCAGCCTCCCAATCTCTGCCCCAGAGGAGCCGAGAACTCAGGGCCCCGCTCCTCAGTGAGCCCCCAGAGAAAAGCCGTCAGTCACTCCCGTCTTCCCGGTCTCTGGCTGCACTCCATGCTCACCCGGCCTGTGACCGCACGTTTCTATCTCTGGCACCCGACCCCGGGTGGAGTCTCCAAACCCAGCAGATCCCTGCGGTGCGCTCCCGCGCGGCTCCCCCCGGGGAAGGAAGGTGAGTCTCCCTGGATCTTCTGCTTGTTGGGTCCCTGCTGGAGGAGCAGGGGCCCAACTGTGCCGCAGATCACAGTTTATGGCAACCCCGAGCTGAGAGCCCGCGCCTGGGCTCCGCCTCTGCAGCCGGCTTCCCTGCTCCGTTACCTGGGAGCTCTGCCACACTCAGGCACCCCCGGTCTTTCTGTGACCCCGAGGGTCCTGAGACCACACTGTCCCGGAGGGTTCCACCCCCCGCTTCGCCACCAGAGTGACGTCCCTCGGCCGAGCAGACTTTTAAAAGTTCCGATTTTGTGCTCCGCGGCTCTATCACTTGCCAGAAGCGGCCGACGGAGGCCCCTCCCCCGTGGTCTATCCTCCCTGAATATCGCCTCAGATTCACTTCTCCGCACGTCCTACCTTCCAGAAAGTGGTCGCTTTTCTGTTCAGAGAGTTGTTGCTATTCCTTTCTTCGATCTCCTGTTGGGTTTGTAGGTGTTCAGAATGGTTTGATCCCTATCCAGCTGAATTCCTGAGAGGAAACGAAATCCAGGTCTCCTACTCCTCCGCCATCTTGCTCCGCCCCCCTGTATCAATTCTTTATATACTTTGGATACTAACTCTTTAACATACATATCCTTTGCAAATAGCTTCTCTTGTTCGGTAGATTGCCTTTTATTTTTGTTGATTGTTTTCTTCACTGTAAAGAAGTATTTTATTTTGATGTAGTCTTGATGGATTACTTTTGCTTTTGTTTCCCTTGCCTGAGGAGACATATCTAGAAAAAAGTTCCTATGGCAGAAGTAAAAGAGGTTACTGCCTATGTTCTCTTCTAGGATATTTATTGTTTCAGGTCTCACATTTAGGTCTTTCATCCATTTTGAATTCATTTTTGTATATGGTATAAGAAAGTGATCCACTTTCATTCTTTTGCATGTAGCTGTCCAGTTTTTCCAACACCATTTGTTGAAGATACTGCCCTTTCCCCATTTGATATTCTTTCCTGGTTTGTCAAAGATTAATTGACCATATACTTGTCGGTTTATTTGTGGTTCTGTTCCATGGATCTATTGTGTATTTTTGTGCCAGTACCATACTGTCTCAATGACTACAGCTTTGTAATATAGCTTGAAGCCTGGAAATGTGATGCCTCTAGGTTTTCTTTTCATTTTCAAGATTGCTTTGGTTGTTCAGGTTCTTTTGTGGTTTCATATCCATTTTGGGATTGTTTGTTCTAGCTTTCTGAATCATGCTGTTAGTATTTTGATAGGGATTGCCTTAAATCTGTAGATTTTTGTGGGTAGTACAAATATTTTAATATTTGTTCTTCCAATCCATGAGCATGAAATATCTTTCCACTTATTTTTGTCATCTTCAATTTCTTTCATCAGTATTTTATAGTTTTCAGAGTACAGTTCTCTCAATGTCTTTAGGTTTCTTCCTAGATATCTTACTATTTTTGGTGCAATTATAAATGAAATTGTTTGCTTAATTTCTCTTTCTGTGACATCATTATTGGTGTATAGAAATGCAATAGATTTCTGTACATTGATTTTGTATACTATGACTTCCCTGAATTCATTTGTCACTTCTAATAAGTTTTTTGTTTCAGTATTGAGTTTTCTGTATATAATGTCATGTTATAAAAAAAAAATCATGTCATCTGCAAATAGTGGAAGTTTTACTTCTTCCTTACCAATTTAGATGCCTTTTATTTCCTTTTATTATCTGATTGTTGTGGCTAGGATTTCCAATACTATGTAGAATAAAAGTCAAGAGAGTGGATATCCGTGTCTTGCTCCTGACCTCAGGGGAAAAGCTCTTTTTTCCCCATTGATTGTGCTTGTTGTGGGGGTTTCATATATGGCCTCTATTATGTTTGAAGTGTGTTCCCTCTAAACTTACTTTGTTGAGGATTTTTATCATGAATGAATGTTGTACTTTGTCAAATGCTTTTTCTGCATCTATTGAAATGGTCATATGGTTGTGATGTATCATGTTGATTGATTTGCAAATATCGAACTGCCCTTATAATACAGGGAAAAATCCTACCTGATCGTGGTGCATGATTTTTTAATATGTCATTGAATTCTGGTTTTTAGTATTTTATTGAGCAATTTCTACATCTATGTTCATCAGGGATATTGACCTGTAGTTCCCTTTTTTAACTGGACAGAACAAAAGTGAGAAACACAAGAAAGGAACAGAGAAAATCTCCAGAAAAAGTACAAAACAAGTAATAAAATGGCAATAAATACATATCTCTCGAGAATTACCTTGAATATAAATAGACTAAATGTTCCAATCAAAGACATATGATGTCAGAATGCATAAAAAAAAAAATGACCGATCTGTGCTGCCTACAAGAGACTCATTTTAGACCTAAAGACACCTGCAGATTGAAATTGAGGGGATGGGGAAACATTTCTCATGCAAATGGTTTTCAATAGAAAGCTGGAAGAGTAATACTTACATCAGACAAACAAGGCTTTAAAACAAAGACTAACAAGAGTCAAAGAAGGGCAAATATCATAATAATGGGGACAATCCAAAAAGATCTAACACTTGTAAATATGCCCATAATTGGGAGCAGCCCAGTATATGAAGAAATAACAAACATAAAGGAACTAATTGATTGTACTTCAATAATATCAAGTGACGTTAACACCCCACTTATATCATTGGACAGATTACCTAAACAGAGCATGGACAAGGAAACAAAGGTTTTAAAACACATACTGGACCAGATGGTCTTAACAGATGTATTGAGAAAATTCCATCCTAAACCAGCAGAGTGCACATTCTTCTCAAATGCACTAGGGACTTTCTCCAGACTAAATCACATAATAAGTCACAAGTCAGGCCTCAACAAATGCAAAATATTGAAATCATACCATGCATCTTTTCTGACCACAAAGCTATGAAGCTAGAAGTCAACCATAATTAAATATTTGGAAAGACCACAAATTTACAGTGGTTAAACAACATGCCACTAAACAATAAATCTACCAAATACAAAATCAATGGAGAAATAAAATATATGGAAGCAAACAAAAATGAAAACACAATGGCACAAAATCTTAGGGATGCACAAAAACATTCCTAAGAGGGAAATATATAGCAATAAAAGCCTACATTAACAACCAAGGAAAATCTCAATTAATGGCCTAACTATACATGTAACAGAGCTAGGAAAAGAATGATAAAGAATAAAGCCAGCAGGAGGAAGGGAATAATAAAGATAAGAGCAGAAAAAAATGATATAGAAACTAAAAAAGATTTAGAATATATCAGTGAAACCAGGAGCTGGGTCTTTGAAAAAAAAATCAATAAAATTGATAAATTCTCAGCCAGCCTTATCAAAAAGAAAAGAGAAAGGACCCCCCCAAAAAAAATCACAAATGGGAGAGGTGAAATAACAACTAACACCACAGAAATACAAACAATTAAAAGACAATATTATGTAAACTTATATGCCAAAATATTGGACAATCAAGAAGAAATGGATAAATTCCTAAAAATGAATTAGTGACATAGAAGACAAAATAATGAAAAATAATGAAAGAGAGAAAGAAAGAAGAATTATTCAGCATGAGAATAGAGTTAGGGAACACAGTGACTCCATCAAACATAATAATATTCAGAGCGCCTGGGTGGCTCAGTGGTTAAGTGTCTGCCTTCAGCTCAGATCATGATCCCAGGGTCCTGGGATTGAATCCCACATTGGGCTCCCTGCTCAGCAGGAAGCCTGCTTCGCCTTCTCCCACTCCCCCTGCTTGTGTTCCCTCTCTCGCTTTCTCTGTCAAATAAATAAATAAAATCTTTTTAAAAAAGTAATAATATTCATATTATAGAAGTTCCAAAAGAAAAGAGAGAAAAGGGGGAATAAAGTTCATTTGTAGAATTAGTAGCTGAAAACTTCCCTAATCTGGGGAAGGAGACAGCCATCTACATCATGGAGCCACAGAGAACTCCCAACAAAATCAACAAAAGTAAACAAACACCATGACATATTGTGATTAAACTTGCAAAATATGGTGATAGAGAAAAAAAAATCTTCAAATTACCAAGATACAAGATGTCCTTAACTTACAAGGGAAGACCCATAGCCTGGCTGCAGATTTCTCAACAGAAACATGGCAAGCCAGAAGGGAGTGGCATGATATATTCATCGAGCTGAATGGGAAAAATCTGCAACCAGGAATAATCTATTCAGTGAGGCTATCATTCAAAGTAGAAGGAAAGAGAAAGAGTCTCCCAGATAAACACTAACGAAATGTGTTCATGACTACTAAACCAATGTACCAAGAAATATTTCTCTGTGAATGTTGCCTCTTGAGGACATGCTGAGAAGAGTGAATAATCTCCCCATTGTGTGCATTGGAACTCTTCAGATGGCTATTTCCACACGGTCTGCCTCTGGGTTGTTGGCCTGCTTTCTCTCCAAAAGCAGGGCAGTGCATTCTAGGCTCTATCCCAGCAAAACCTGCTGACCTTTAAAACTCCAGGCTTTAAAGCCCTGCTGGTTGGAAGAACTTGAGGAAATTCAGTCCCTCTCATTTTCCATCCCAAAGGCTGTGGAGAAACATTCTCCTTGTGCAACTCCCTATGTGTTCTACTCTCACCCTATTCCACAACCATGGTTCCCTCCCCTCCACAATCACTGTGATCTTTTTCTCCCCTATATCACAACTCTGGTTGTGTTACCTTCTTTGATGTGGCCTCCTCTCTCCCTTTTGTTGTGAGATTTGTTCTGTCAGACTTCAGGTTGATTTATGGGATATTTACAACTACTTGATAATTATCTTGTGTTTGTAGGATGATATGAGCCTTGCATCCTCCTACTCCACTTCTACCTTCCTATCCCCAGTTCTTGTTTTGTAATCCATTCTGTCAGCCATATGTCTTTTGATTGGAGTGTTTAGTCCATTTGAATTCAAAGGAATTATAGATAGTTTTGTATTTTTGTATTGTTACACGTTTTATGTATTTTTCTATAGATTTTCTCTGATTCTTTCTTGTCTTTCTGTCTTTCATGGTTTGCTGATTTTCTTTAGTGAGATATTTGAATTTCTTTCTCTAGTCTTTGAACATTTATTGTTTTTGGATATGTGCTCACCATTGAGTATGTGTATAAACTCTTCTGCCTATATCAGTCTCTTTAAGTTGATGGCTGTTTATCTTTGAACACTTTCTTTTACTCCTCTCCTTCACATGTTTTAGGTATATATTTTTATGTTTTATATCCTTTTATTTTGTGAAATTCCTTACTGAATTTTTTACAGAAATATTCACTTTTATGGCTTTTGTGTTTCCAACCTCTCTACTGACAATTCTGGTCTCTCCTTTCCACTCAAAGCATCCACTTCAGTATTTCTTGCAGAACTCATTTAGTCATGAGTAACTCATTTACATTTTTATTGTCTGACAAACTATTCCTCCTTTATTATTATTATTGTTGTTACTATTATTATTAGTCATCGTCATAGTAGTAGTAATATGTTCATGTAGTCAACATATAGTACATCATTAGTTTTTGAGGTAGTATTCAATGATTCATTAGTTGCATATAACACACAGTGCTCGTCACCACACGTGCCCTCCTTAATACCCATCACCCGGTTACCCCATCTCACCACCCCTCTCCTTCTGTAAGCCTCAGTTTGGTTCCCGGAGTCCAGTGTCTTTCATAGTTTGTCTTCCTCTCTGATTTCTTCCCATTAAGTTTTCCCTCGCTTTCTCTGTGGTCCTCCATGCATTCCTTATGTTCCACCAGTGAATGAAACCATATGATAATTATCTTTCTCTGCTTGACTTATTTCACTTAGCATAATTCCCACCAGTTCCATCCAGGTTGATGAAAATGGTAGATATTCATCCTTTCTGATGGCTGAGTAATATCCCATTGTATATATGAACGGCATCTTTTTTCCATTCATCTATTGAAGAACATCTTGGATCCTTCTGCAGTTTAGCTCTTGTGGACATTGCTGCTATGAACATTGAAATGCATATGCCCCTTCTTTTCACTACATCTGTATCTTTGGAGTAAATAACTAGAAGTGCAATTGCTGGGTCATAGGGTAGCTCTAATTTTAACGTCCTGAGGAACCTCCATACTGTTTTCCATAGTGACTGTACCAGCTTGCATTCCCACCAACAGTGCAAGAGGGTTCCCCTTTCTCCACATCCTCACCAAAATTTGTTGTTTCCTGTCTTGTTAATTTTTGCCATTCGAACTGGTGTAAGGTGGTATCTCATTGTAATTTTGATTTGTATTTCCCTGATGGCTAGTGACGTGGAATATTTTTTCATGTGTCTGTTAGCAATTTGTATGTCTTCTTTGGGGAAGTGTTCATTTCCTCTGGCCATTTATTGACTGTTTTTTTTTTTTATTTATTTTTTTTAAGTGTTAAGTTTCAGAATGTCTTTATAGATTCTGGATACCAACCCTTTATCTGTAATGTCATTTGCAAATATCTTCTACCATTCTGTGGGTTGCCTCTTGGCTTTGTTGATGGTTTCCTTTGCTGGGCAAAAGCTTTTTATCCTGATGAAGTTTCAATTGTTCATTTTTGGTTTTGTTTCCCTTGCCTCTGGAGACATGTCATGAAAGAAGTTGCTGTGGCCAGTGTCAAAGAGGTTACTGCCTATGTTCTCCTCTAGGATTTTGATGGATCCTTGACTCATATTTATGTCTTTCATCCATTTTGAGTCTATTTTTTATATGATGCAAAAGAATGGTCCATTTTCATTCTTCTGCATGTGGCTGTCCAATATTCCCAGTACCATTTGTTGAAGAGACTGTGTTTTGTCCATTGGATATTCTTTCCTGATTTGTTGAAGATTAGTTGGCCATAGATTTGAGGGTCTGTTTCTGTGGTCTCTATTCTTTTCCATCGGTGTATATGTCTGTTTTTGTGCCAATACCAAGCTGTCTTGATAATCACAGCTTTGTAATAAAGTTTGAGTTCAGGCATTGTGATTTTCCCATTTGTTTTTCCTTTTCAACAATTCTCTGGTAATTCGGGGTGTTTTCTGGTTCCATACAAATTTTAGGATTGTTTGTTCCAGCTCTGTGAAAAATGCCAGTGGTATTTTGATAGGGATGGCACTGAAAATGTAGATTGCTCTAGGTAGCATAGACATTTTAACAATGTTTATTCTTCCAGTCCATGAGCATGGAATGTCTTTGCCTCTCTTTGTGTCTTCCTCAATTTCTTTCATAAATGTTTTGTAGATTTAAGACTAAAAGTCCTTTACCCCGTTCATTAGGTTTATTCCAAAGTATCTTATGGTTTTTGGTGCTATTGTAAATGTAATCAATTCCTTAATTTATCTTTCTTCAGTAACATTGTTAGTGTATAGAAATGCAACTGACTTCTGTGCATTGATTTTGTATCCTGCCACATTGCTGAATTGCTGTATGAGTTCTACTAATTTGGGGGAGGAGTCTTTTGGGTGTTCCACATAAAGTATCATGTCATCTGTGAAGAGAGGGAGTTTGACTTCTTTGCCAATTTGAATGCCTTTTATTTCATTTTGTTGTCTGATTGCTGATGTGAGGACTTCTAGTAATATTTTGAACAAAAGTGGTGATAGTGGGCTTCCCGGTCATATTCCTCAACTTGAGGGAAAAGCTCTCAGTTTTTCCCCATTGAGAATGATATAAGCTGTGAGCTTTTCATAGATGGGTTTTTGATATTGAGATATGTTCCCTCTATCCCAATATTTTGAAGAGTGTTAATTAGGAAAGGATGCTGTATTTTGACGAATGCTTTTTCTGCATCAATTGAGAGGATCATAAGGTTCTTGTCTCTTCTTTTGTTAATGTGATCTATCAAGTTGATTGATTTGTGAATGTTGAACCACACTTGCATCCCTGGAATAAATCCCACCTGGTCATAGTGAATAATCCTTTTAATGTACTGGTGGATCCTATTAGCTAGGATCTTGTTGAGTACTCTAACATCCATGTTCATCAGGGATATTGGTCTGTAATTCTCCTCTTTGATGGGGTCCTTGTCTGATTTTGGGATCAGGGTAATGCTGGCCTTATAGAATGAGTTTGGAAGTTTTCCTTCCATTTCTACTTTTAGAAACAGCTTCAGAAGAATAAGTACTATTCCTTTGTAAATGTTTGGTAGAATTCCCCTGGGAAGACTTCTGGCCCTGGACTCTTGTTTTTTGGGAGGTTTTTGATTACTCTTTCAATTTCCTTGCTGGTTATTGGTCTGTTTAGATTGTCTATTCTTATTTCAGTCTTAGTAGTTTATAAGTATCCAGGAATGTATTCACTTCTTCCAGATTGCCTAGTTTGTTGGCATATATCTGCTCATATTAAGTTTTAATAATTATCTTAATTTCCTTGATTTAGTCAAGATTTCTCCCCTTTCATTCATGATTTTATTAATCTGGGTCCTTTCTCTTTTCTTTTGGATAAGTCTGGCCAGAGGTTCATTGATCTTATTAATTCTTTCAAAGAACCAGCTTCTAGTTTCATTGATCTGTTCTACTGTTCTTCTAGTTTCTGTTTCATTGATTTCTGCTCTAATCTTTATTATTTATGTTCTCCTGCTTGGTGTAGGCATTATATGCTGTTCTTTCTCCATTTCCTTTATTTGTGAGGTTATCGTGTGCATTTGGGAGTTTTCTAATTTTTTGAGAGAGGCTTGGATGGCTATATACCTCCCTCTAAGGACCACCTTTTTAGTATCTGATAGGTTTTGAACTGATGTGTTTCATTTTCATTAGTTTGCATGAATTATTTAAGTACCTCTTTAATTTCCTGGTTGACCCATTCATCCTTTAGCAGGATGCTCTTTAACCTTCAAGTGTTTGTGTTCCTTCCAAATTTTTCCTTGTGGTGAGTTCCAGTTTCAAAGCATTGTGTTCTGAAAATATGCCGGGATTAATCTCAGTCTTTGTGTATGGGTTGAGACCTGATTTGTGAACAAGTATGTGATCTATTCTGGAGAAAGTTCCAAGTATCCTCAAGAAGAGCGTGTATTCTGTTGTTTTAGGATGGAATTTTCTGTATATATCTACAAGGTCCATCTAGTCCAATGTGTCATTAAAAACTCTTGTTTCTTTGTTGATCTTCTGCTTAGATAATCTATTTGTTGCTGTGAGTGGAGTGTTGAAGTCTCCTACTATTAAGGTATTATTATCAATATGTTTCTTGGTTTTGGCTATTAGTTGGTTTATGTAATTGGCTGCTCCCAATTTGGGGCATAAATATTTACAATTGTTAGATTTTCTTGTTCGATAGAACCTTTAAGTATGATATAGTGTCCCTACATCTCTTACTACAGTATTTGGTTTAAAATATAATTTGTCTGATATGAAGATTGCTACCCCAGCTTTCTTTTGAGTTTCGTTGGCTTGGGAAATGGGTCTCCATCCACTCACTTTCAATCTGGAGGTGCCTTTAGGTTCCAAATGAGTCTCTTATAGACATGTGGATGTGTCCTGCTTTTTAATCAATCTGAAAACCTGTGTCTTTTAATGGGAGCATTCAGCCCATTCACATTGTGAGTAACTATTGAAAGATAAGAAATTAATTCCATTGTATTGCTTGTAAATCCCTGTTTCTACAGATTGTCTCTTCTACTTTCTGGTCTATATTACTCTTGAGGTCTTTCTTCTTTTATAGAATCCCTCTTAATATTTCTTTCAGGGCTGGTTTGGTGCTCACATATTCTTCCAGTTTCTGCCATTCCTGGAAGATCTTCATCTCTCCATCTGTTCTGAATGACAGCCTTGCTGGATAAAGTATTTTTCACTGCATGTCTTCTCATGCAGTACCCTGAATATGTCTTGTCAGCCCTTTCTGTCTTGCCAGGTCTCTGTGGATAGGTCTGATGTTAATCTGATGTTCCTCCCTCCATACGTAAGAAATCTCTTCCCCCTAGCTGCTCTTAGGATATCTGCCTTGTCTCTATGATTTGCAAGTTTCACTGTTATATGTCAGCGTGTTGATCTATTTTTATTGATTTTGGGAGGGGTCTTCTCTGCCTCTTGGACTCCAACTCTTATTTCCTTCCTTAGATTAGGGAAATTCTCAGAGATGATCAAATATACCTTCCAGTTCTCTCTCTCTCTCCACCCCCTCAGTGATCCCAATAATTCGGACCTTGGGGCTTTTCATGGCCTCACTGATCTCCCTAAGTCTGTTTTCATGGGCTATTAGCTGCCTATCCCTATCTTCCTTGGTTTCTTTCATTTCCATCAGCTTATCTTCTAGATCACTGATTCACTCTTCTGCCTCATTTGCCTTGGCTTTTAGAGTATCCAGTTTAGACTGCATCTCATTCATAGCATTTTTTTTTTGTTCACCTTATTAGATCTCATCTACCCTTAGAGATTCTATATTGTCACTAATGCTTTTTTCAAACTTACTATTGACTTTTTGATTGCTATCCTGAATTCTGTCTCTGACATCTTGCTTCTATCCATATCCATTAGTTCTGTGGCAAAGTACATTGTCTCTGGTTCTTTTCTTTGTTGAGAGTTCCTCTTCCTCGTCATTCTGTCTAGGGATGGTTGAGCAAATGAACAGAGTCCAAAATATCAACCATGACCCAAGAGAAATGCACCGTAGAAGAAATCCATAGTGGTCAAAAGCTACCAAAGATACACAACCAAAGCCAAGATGATCCAAAACACTTTAAAAAAAATGGGATGGGGAGAGAGACTATAATCTCTCAGGGTGGAGAAAGCAGGGTGACCTTCCTGTTCCTGATTGATTTTTGGTCTCTGTGTTAGAAGACAACAGAAACCAAATATATATATATCTCAAAATAAAATTGAATGGATTGAAAAAATGGGCTAGTATGGGGCATAAATCTATAAAACGTAGATGTGAAAAAGATAAATGTTAAAAAGCAATTTAGAAACATAGGTTGGGAAATAAGAATATATTTGAAATGGGAACAGTGTAAAAAAAGAAAAAAAGAAAGAAAGAATAAGGAAAGAAGCAAAAAAGAAATGTAAAATTTTAACCTGATGTATAAATGAGTCACGAGGGAACACCTGGAGCTCACTATATTATTTTCCCCTTGTGCTGGAGTTTTACAGTCCTGTGGGAAATAAACTTATCATTCACCTGTTCTTCTAGTCTGTCTTCTGGGAGAGGGGCCTGCAGCTGGCTTCTTGGGCATCTTTGCCTGGGTGGAATTGCCCCCATCCCTTGTCAGGGGGATGAGCTTAATGTGAACTGGTCCACTGTGTGGCTTTTGTTCCCAGGCAGCTTTCCCCTTCTCTTAGAGGGTCAGAGCAATTATGTCCCTGTGGGAATCTCTGGCCTAGAGCTGCAAGTTTGCAGTCCCCTCTCTTCAATAATTCCTCTGGGTGGAACCGTCTCCCCTTCTGCTTGTACCAAACTCTGGAGACTCGAGCTATTCATGCCCGCTGCACCTTTCCAGGGGTAGCTACGGGGATCTGGGAGTATTTCTGTGCTTTGTGACTTTGCAACTGCTAGTGGCTGTGGGCTCACACATGCCTGCTCTTCCACAGCTCCCAGGTCACGCTGGGTTCTGCCCCAGTGTCCTTTTGATGGCCACACAATCCTGAGAGCTATTGTCCTGTTTTGAGTGCAAGCCATTTTATATCTCCCTTAGGATGTTAAATAGCCCACACCTTTTTGTCCTTTTCAGGGTGGTCACATACAGAGGGGTCTTCCTATCAGCTCGACTCATGGTTTATGGTGACTGGAGTTGAGAGTCCCTTCTGGGCTTGCTGATCATAACCAGTCTCCCTGCTCCACTGCTTGGGCACTCTATAGGTTCAGGCTTCCCCATTCTTTCTGAGTCTCTTGGAATGCTGAGACCACAATGACCCACCTAGAATTCTGCCCTATTCTTTCCCTGTGCCCTTTTAAGAAAGGGGTGTCTCTCACTACAGCAGATTTCCAAGGGTCCCATTTTTTTGCTCCAGTGTTGTATCACTTCCCGGTGGCTGGCTTATGGAGGCTCCCTCCTTGCTCCATTTATCTTCCAATATTTCCCCTAAGATTCAAGGTCCCACACCTCCTACCTTGCAAAAGTAGTCATTTTTCTGCTTGTAGAGACCTAGATAAATCTTCTTACATCTCAGGTTGAATTTGTGTGTGTTCAGAATGATTTGATTGATATTCAGCTAAATTTGAGGGTCCAGATGAAACGAGGTCCCTTATTCAGCTGCCAAATGAAATTCCACATATGAGTGAAATTATGTGTTATTTGTCTTTCCCTTACTAATGGATTTCACTTAGCATGATACACTTTAGCTCCATCAATGTTGTTGCAAATGGCAAGATTTCATTCTTGTTTTTTTTTTTTTTAAGATTTTATTTATTTATTTTTCAGAGAGAAAGAGAGAGCACACAAGCAGGCGGGGGGAGCGGTAGACAGGGGGAGAAGCAGGCTCCCTGTTATGCAAGGAGCCTGATGCAGGGCTGGATCCCAGGACCCTGGGATCATGACCTGAGCCTAAGGTAGGCGCTTAACTGACTGAGCCACCCAAGCGTCCCAAGAATTACATTGATCTGTTGATGGATATATGGTCTCTTTCCATAGTTTGGATATTTTTGATAATGCTTCTCTAAATATTGGGGTGCATGTATCCCCTTCAAATCTGTATTTTTGTATCTTTTGGATAAATACCTAGAATTGCAATTGCAGGGTCATAGGGTAGTTCTACTTTTAACTTTTTGAGGAACCTCCATACTGTTGATTGGAGTGGCTGCACCAGGTTGCATTTCCACCAAAAGTGTTAGAGGATACCCTTTCTCCACATCCTAACCAATACCTGTTGTTTCCTGTGTTCTTCCTTTAGCCATTCGCACAGGTGTGAGGTGGTAACTCATCATGGTTTTGATTTGTATTTCCCTGATAATGAATGATATTGAGCATCATTTAAAGTGTTTGTTACCAATCTGTATCTTTTTTTTTTTTTTTTTACAAAAATGACTATTTCTGTCTGCTATCCAGTTCTTAACTGGATTATTTGTTTTTTGGGTGTTGAGTTCGGTAAGTTCTTATAGACTGTGGATACAAACTCTTTATCAGATATGTCATTTGCAAACATCTTCTCCCATTCTGTAGGCTGCCTTTTAGTTTTGTTGATTGTTTCCTTCATTGTGAAGAAGGTCTTTACCATGATGAATTACCAAGCGTTCAATTCTACTTTCGTTACCCTTGTTTTCAGAGAACTGTATAGTAAGAAGTTGCTATGGCCAATATCAAAGAGATTGCTGCCTGTGTACTCCTCTAGGATTTTTATGGTATCTTTCTCACATTTAGGTTTTTCATACATTTTGAGTTTATTTTTGTGTATGGTGTAAGAAAGGGGTCCAGTTTCATTCCTCTGCATGTGGCTGTCCAGTTTCCCCAACACTATGTTGAAGAGACTGTATTTTCTCCATTGGATATTCTTTCCTGCTTTGTCAAAGATTAACTCACCATAAAATTGTGGGTCCATTACTGGTTTCTCTATTCTGTTTCATTGATCTATTTGTCTGCTTTTGTGCCAGTACCATACAGTCTTGATCACTACACTTTTGTAATACAACTTGAATCCAGAGTTGTGATGACTCCAGCTTTGCTTTTCTTTTTAAACATTACACAGGGTATTAAGGGTCTTTTCTGGACCCATACAAATTTTAGGATGGTTTGTTCCAGCTCTGTGAAAAATGCTGGTGGTATTTTGATGGGGATTGCATTAAATGTGTAGACTGTTTTGGGTAGCATAGACATTTTAAGAATATTTGTTCTTCCAATTCATGACCATGGAATATTTTTCTATTTCTTCATCTCTTCCACTGTTTCATTCCTAAATGTTCTATAGTTTTCAGAGTACATATCTTTTACCTCTTTGGTTAAGTTTACTCCTAGGGATCTTATGGTTTTTGATACAATTGCAAATGGGATTGATTCCTAGATTTCTCTTTCTTCCTCATTGTTGGTAGAAATGCACCTGACTTCTGTGGATTGATTTTATATCCTGAAACTTTGCTGAATTCCTGTATGAGTTCCTGCAATTTTGGGGTGGAGTCTTTTGGATCTTCAACATAGAGAATCATTTTATCTGAGAACAGTGAAAATTTGACTTTTTTGTCAATTCTGAAGCATTTTATTTTTTTTATGTTTTCTGATTGCTGAGGCTAAGCTTCCAGTACTCTGTTGAAAAACAGTGGTGAGTGTTGCCATCCCTGTCATGTTTCTGACCTTAGGGAAAATCACTCAGTCTTTCCCTGTTGAGGATGATACTCACTGTGAGACTTTCATATATAGCTTTTATGGTATTATGGTATGTTCCCTCTATCCCTACACCACAGAAAGTTTTCATTAAGCAAGGATGAGAAATTTTTACAAATGCTTTACCTGCATCTATTCAGAGGATCATAGGGTTCCAATACTTTCATTAATTAATGCGGTGTATCACAATGATTGATTTGCAGATATTGAACCACCCTTGCAACCCAGGAATAAATCCCACTTGGAGAATAATCTTTTTAATGTACTGTTGGATCCTATTAGCCAGTATCTTGGTGAGAAATTTTATATTAATTTGCATCAGAGATATTGATCTGAAATTCTCTTTTTGGTGGGGTTTTTGTCTTATTTTGGGATCAAGGTAATGCTGACCTCATAGAATGTATTTGGAAATTTTCTTTCCATTTCTATTTTTTTGGAAGAGCTTCAGAAGAATCAGCATTAATTCTTCTTTAAATGTTTGGTAGAATTCCGCTGGGGATCCACCCAGCCCTGACTCTTATTTCTGGGGGGATTTTTGGTTACTGCTTCTATTTCCTTCTGGTTATTGGTCTGTTCAGTTTTTCTATTTCTTCTAGTTTCAGTTTTGGTAGTTTATATATTTCTTGCAATGCATTCTGTTCTTCCATACTGCCTAATTTGTTGGCACATAATGGTTCATAAAAGTAAATTCTAATTGTATTTCTTTGCTATTGGTTGTGATCTCACCTCTTTCATTTATGATTTTGTTTATTTGGGTCTTCTTTTTCTAAGTCTCCTTAGGGATTTATTAATCTTATTAATTCTTTCAAAGAACCAGCTCCAATGTTTGTTGATCTGTTCTACTGTTCTTTAGATTTCTATTTCATTGATTTATGCCCTGATCTTCATTATTTCTCTTCTACTGCTGGATTTAGGCTTTATTTACTGAATGTTCTGTAGCTCCTTTAGGTGATGTATTAGGTTATGTACTTGAAGTTTTCTTGTTTCCTGAGAAAGGCCTGTATTGCTATATATTTCAATCTTGTATGTCTCTTGCTGCATCCCAAGGATTTTTAACTGTTGTGTTTTCATTTTCATTAGTTTTCATGTTTTTTTGAATATTTTCTTTAATTTCTTTTTTTAGTTTGATTTTATTTTGTAATGTTAGTCACCATACAGTACATCATTGGTTTTTGACGTGGTGTTCCATGATTCATTGTTTTTGTATAACACCCAGTGCTCCATACAAAACATGCCTGCTTAATACCCAGTACCGGGCTAACCAATCACCCCACCCTCCTCCCCTCTAAAATCCTCAGTTTGTTCTCAGAGTCCATTTATCTCATGGTTCGTCTTCCTCTCTGATTTTCCTCCCTTCATCTTTCCCTTCCTTCTTCTATTGTCCTCCATGTTATTCCGTATGTTCCACAAATAAGTGAAACCACATGATAATTGACTTTCTCTGCTTGACTTATTTCACTTAGCATAATCTCCTCCAGTCCCATCAATGTTGATGTAAAAGTTGGGCATTCATCCTTTCTGAATGCTCAGTAATATTCCGTTGTATATATGGACCACATCTTCTTTATCCATTCATCTGTTGAAGGGCATTTTGGCTTTTTCCACAGTTTGGCTAGTGTGGACATTGCTGCTATAAACATTGGGGTGCATTTGGCCCTTTTATTCACTACATCTCTGTCTTTGTGGTCAATACCCAGTAGTACAATTGCTGGGTCATAGGGCAGCTCTATTTTTAATTTTTCCAGGCAAGTCCACATTGTTTTCCAAAGTGGCTGTGCCAACTTGCATTGCCAACAACAGTGTAAGAGGGTTCCCTTTTCTCCACAACCTCTCCAACATTTGTTGTTTCTTGTCTTTTCAATTTTTGCCATTCCAACTGGGGTAAGGTGGTATCTCATTGTGGTTTTGATTTGAATTTCCCTGATGGCTAATGATGATGAACATTTTTTCATGTGTCTGTTAGCCATTTGTATGTCTTCTTCAGAGAAGTGTCTTTTCATGTGTTCTGCCCACTTTTTGACTTCATTATTTGTTTTTTGGGTGTTGAGTTTGAGAAGTGCTTTACAGATCTTGGATATCAGCCGTTTGTAGTGTCATTTGCAAATATCTTCTCCCATTCTGTGGTTTCACGCTTTGTTTCATTGACTGTTTCTTTGCTGTGCAGAATCTTTTTAGCTTGATGAAGTCCCAAAAGTTCATTTTTGCTTTTGTTTTATTGTTCTTTGGAGATATATCTTGAAAGATGTTGCTGTGGCCGATGTTGAAGGGGTTACTGCTTATGTTCTCCTCTAGGATTTTAATGGATTCCTGTCTCACTTTGAGGTCTTTCACCCATTTAGAATTTATCTTTGTGTATGGTGTTAAAGAATGATCAAGTTTCATTCTTCTCTATAGAGCTACCCAAATTTCCCAGCACCATTTATTGATTTATATTGCATATTTTTTCCCTGCTTTGTTGAAGATTATTTAACCATAGAGGAGCCCACATCTGGGCTCTCTATTCTGTTACATTGGTCTATATGTCTGTTTTTTTGTTTTTGTTTTTGTTTTTTGGTTTTTTTTTGCCAGTAATGTGCTGTCTTGGTGAACATGGTTTTGTAAAATAGCTTGAAATCAGGCAATGTGATGCCAAGAGCTTTTTTTTTTTTCAACATTTCCTTGGTGATTTGGGGTCTTCTCTGACTCCATATTAATTTTATGGTTGTTTGTTCCAGCATTTTGAAAAACGTCATTGGAATTTTGATCAGGATGGCATTGAAGGTACAGACTGCTCTGGGCAGCATAGTCATTTTAACAATGTTTATTCTTCCAATCCATGAGCATGGAATGTTTTTCCATCTTTTTGTTTCTTCAGTTTCTTTCATGAGTGTTCTGTAGTTCCTAGAGTATAGATCCTTTACCTCTTTGGTTAGGTTTATTCCAAGTTATCTTATGGTTTCTGGTGCTATTGTAAATGGAAATTATTCCCTAATGTCTGCCTTCTAAGAAAGCAACTGATTTCTGTGCATTGATTTTGTATCCTGCCACATTACTGAATTGCTGTATGAGTTCTAGTAATTTGGGGGTGGAGTCTTTTGGATTTTCCACATAAAGTATCATGTCATCGGCAAAGAGACAGAGTTTGAATTCTTTGCCAATCTGAATACCTGTTATTTATTTTTGTTGTCTCATTGGTGGTGCCAAGACTTCTAGTACTATGTTGAACAATAGTGGTGAGATTGGGTATCCTTGTCTGGTTCCTGATCTTAAGGGAAAGGCTCTCAGCTTTTCCCCATTGAGGATGGTATTTGCTGGGGGTTTTTCATAGATGGATTTTATGAACTTGAGGAATGTTTTCTGTATCCCTATATTCGGAAGAGTTTTAATCAGGAAAGGATGATGTATTTTGTCAAATGCTTTTTCTGCATCCATTGAGAGGACCATATGGTTCTTCTCTCTCCTATTAATGTGATCTATCACATTGATTGATTTGCGAATGTTGAACCACCCTTGCATCCTGGGGATAAATCCTACTTGGTCGTGGTGGATGATCCTTTTAATGTACATTAGATCCTATTATCTAGGATTTTGTTGAGGATTTTGGAATCCATATTCATTAGGGATATGAGTCTGAAATTCTCCTTTTTGATAGGGTCCTTGCCTGGTTTGGGGATAAAGGTAATGTTGGCCTCATAGAATGAGTCTGGAAGTTTTCCTTCTGTTTCTATTTTTTTCTTTTTTTTGAAAAAGCTTCAGGAGAATAGGTATTATTTCTTCTTTAAATGTTTGGTAGAATTCCCCAGGGACTCCATCAGGCCTTGGACTCTTGTTTTATGGGAAGTTTTTGATCACTGCTTCAATCTCGTTACTGGTTATTGGCCTATTCAGGTTGTCAATTTCTTCCTGTTTCAGTCTTGGTAGTTTATAGGTTTCCAGGAAGGCATCCATTTCATCCAGGTTGCTCAATTTATTGGCATATAGTTGTTGATAATAATTTCTAATAATTGTTTCCATTTCCTTTGTTAGTCGTGATCTCTCCCCTTTCATTCATAATTTTAATTTGGATCCTTTCTCTTTTCTTTTGGATAAGTCTGGCCAGTGGTTTATCGATCTTATTAATTCTTTCAAAGAACCAGCTTCCAGTTTCTTTTATCTGATCTACTGTGTTTCTCGTTTCTAATTCATTGATCGCTGCTCTAATCTTAATTATTTCTCTTCTAATGTGTGGCTTAGGCGTCGTTTGTCACTTTTTCTCTAGTTCTTTAAGGTGTAAAGTTAGTTGGTGAATTCGGGATTTTCCTATTTTTTTTGAGAGAGGTTTGGATGGCTATGTATTTCTCCCTTAGGACCACCTTTGCATACAGTATCCCATAGGTTTTGGACGGATGTGTTTTCATTCTCAGTGGATCCATGAATTGTTTAAGTTCTTCTTTGATTTTCTGTTTTACCCAAACATTCTTGAGCAGAGTGGCCTTTAGCTTCCAAGTGTTTGAATTTCTGACAAATTCTTTCTTGTGATTGAGTTCCAGTTTTAAAGCATTGTGGTCTGAGAACATGCAGGGAATAATCTCAGTCTTTTGGTATTTGTTGAGACCTGATTTGTGACCCAGTATGTGGTCTATTCTGCAGAATGTTCCATGTGTGCTGAAGAATGAGTATTCTGTTGTTTTAGGGTGGAATGTTCTGTATATGAGGTCCGTATGGTCCAGTATATCATTCAAAGCTCTTCTTTCTTTGTTGATTTTCTGCTTAGATGATCTGTCTATTGCTGAGAGTGGAGTATTGAGGTCTCCTACATTTAATGTATTGTTATCATTATGACTCTTTATTTTGGTTAACAGTTGGCTTATATAGATGGCTGCTCCCATGTTGGGGGCATAGATATTTACAATTGTTACATCTTCTTGTTGAATAGAACATTTAAGAATGATATAGTGTCCTTCTGTGTCTCTAACTACAGTCTTTAGTTTAAAATTTAATTTGTCTGATATAAGAATTGCTACCTCAGCTTTCTTTTGATATCTGTTCGCATCAAGATGGATCCCCATCTGTTCACTTTCAGTCTGGATGTATCATTAGGTTCAAAATAAGTCTCTTGTAGACAGCATATGGATGGGTCCTGTTTTTTTATCCAATCTGTATCCCTGTGCTATTTTATGGGAGCATTTAGGCTGTTCACATTGAGAGTGAGTATTGAAAGATATGAATTGTCATCATGTTGCCTGTGGAGTCCTTATTTCTATAGATTGTCTTTGTAAATTTTTAACGATGTGGATGGAACTAGAGGGTATTACGCTGAGCGAAATAAGTCAATCAGAGAAAGACATGTATCATATGACCTCATTGATATGAGGAATTCTTAATCTCAGGAAACAAACTAAGTGTTGCTGGAGTGGTGGGGTGTGGGAAGGATGGGGTGGCTGAGTGATAGACATCAGGGAAGGTATGTGCTATGGTGAGCACTGTGAATTGTGTAAGACTGTTGATTCATAGACCTGTTCCTCTGAAACAAATAATACATTATATGTTAAAAAAAAAAAAAAAGAAGAAGAAGAAGAAAGCAGGAAGGGAAAAATGAAGGGGGGGGATCAGAGGGGAAGATGATGTCCATGAGAGACTATGGACTCTGAGAAGCAAACTGAGGGCTCCAGACAGGAAGGGGTGAGGGGACGGGTTAGCCTGCTGGGTATTAAAGAGGGCACGTACTGCATGGAGCACTGGGTGTTATATGCAAACAATGAATCATAGAACACTACATTGAAAACTAATGATGTAATGTATGGTGATTAACATAACATAATAAATAAAAAATAAATACTAATGAAAAATTTCTGTTCTTTGTCACTCATGGGGTCTTTCTCCTTTTATAGAAGCCTCCTTATATTTCTTGCAGGCCGACTTAGTGGTCACATATTCTTTCAGTTTCTACTGGTCCTGGAAGCTCTGTATCTCTCCATCCATTCTAAATGACAGCCTTGCTGGATAAAGTATTCTTAGTTACATGTTCTTCTTGTTTAGTACCTTGAATATGTCTGGCCAGGCCTTTCTTGCTTGCTAGGTCTCTGTGGATAGGTCTGACGTTATTCTGATGTTCTTCCTTTGTATGTAAGAATCTCTTCCCCCAACTGCCCTTAAGCTGGTTTCCTTGGTTCTAAGATTTGCAAGTTTTACTATCTCATGCCAGGGCTTTAGTCTGCTCTGCTTGATCTTGGGATGGGTCTTCTCTGCCTCTAGGACATGAATGTTGGTTTCATTCCCCAGAATAGGGAAGTTCTTAGCTACGATTTGCTCAAATATATCTTCTAGTCCTCTCTCTCTCCACCCGCTCAGGGATCCCAATAATTCTGACATTGGAACGTTTCATGGTGTCACTTATTTCTCTAATTCTGTTTTCATGGATTTTAAGCTGTTTCTCACAGCCTTCCTCATTTTCTTTCTTTTCTATCAGTCTTCTAGATCACTAATTCATTCTCCTGCCTTGTTTACTCTAGCTCTTAGAGTATCTAGATTAGATTGGATTTCATTGACAGCATTTTTAAATTCTGCCAGTTCAGCTCTCATTTCTACCCTTAGAGGCTCTATGTTGCCATTAATCGATTTCTCCATCCTAGCTATCATCTTCATAACTGTTACGCTGAAGTCTATTTTAGACATTTTGCTTATATCAATATGCATTAGGTCTGCAGGAGAGGCCATTTTCTCTGGGTCTTTTCTTTGTTGGGAGTTCCTCCTCCTAGTCATTCTGTTGAGTTGTGGTTGAGGGGATGTACAGTCAAAAATATCAACCACAATCCAGGGAGGATGCACCCTGGGAAATTTCAGAGCAGTCGGAAACCACCACCAAAAATACCCAGCCCAAATGAAACCCAAGAATAAGATTTCTAAAGTACCAAAAACAAACAAACAAACAAAACCCACAAAAAAACCCAAAAACCGACAAAAAAAGAAAGAACAAAAAAAGCTGGGGATGAAGGGAAGGTGGCTGTAATTCCTCTATGTTCGTAAGGTAGAGTGTTTCAGCTCTTCCTGGTTGGATTTTGTTATCTTTGTTAGAGAATAGTACTTCCTAGTGATACAGGGAAATTAAAACTGGTAGTTTAATTTTAATTTAATTTAAAGGTAGTATTGAGTAGGGAAAAAGGTCTACTTTGAAGCTTATATACATATATAGATAGATAGATAGATAGATATAAATATAGATATAGATAAGAAAAAGAAAAAAGTATATGTGTGAAAAAGTTCAAGTTAAAACATTATAGTGGAATATCTTGTATCAAACATCTGGTTGAAATGATAAGTAGGTTAAAAAAAAAACAGAAGAAGCATGAGAAAGAATTAATAGAAAGAGAGATAAAAGTTGTATCTAAGAAATACGCAGGCCATGAGGCAACTCTGGTGTTGGGGTTTTATAGTTTTTTGGAGACCCTGGGGTTGTTGTCCCTTTGTTCTTCCAGCGTGTCTTCTGGTGGAGGGGCCTGCTGCATTGTTTTCAGTCAATCCTGCTTGGGAAGAGTTGCCCTGCCCCCTATCAAGGACCTGGGCTCCCTAGAAACTGGTTTTTTTGGCTTTTGTTCTCTGGCGGCTTTTGTTCTCTAGCAGCTTTTCACGCCCTTTCGGAGGGTCAGAACAAAGGAAGATGTCTGCACCCATACTTCTGCCCCAAGGGAGGGAAACCACAGTCTGCTCCTCTCTGATGCCTCCAGAACACAGTCTCCCGCTCTGTAAGCGCTGCTGAAAACCGCAGCCTCCCATAGGCAGTGCACACCCCCAGTGATCCTCTCAGTGGTGAACCCTGGCCTCCACATTTCTCTGCCCCCTGTACCACCAAAACTGCAAGTGATCCCAGTCTGGGCGGGCCTGGGCCATGGCAGGAGTGGTGTCTGGCTCCCCGGGTCTGTGGGAATAGGTCCGAATGGGGTCCTCTCTAGTGCGGGTGTCTGCACAAGCAGCAGCTGGCCGCTCTCTGGCCACCTGGTCCCAGCGTTTGCCCCTTAAGCCCCTGTGTTCTGTTTGAGCACTGTTATCAGTCCCTTTCCAACCCTTGGCTACCGCTCTCCAAGCTATCACTGGTCCCCAGGCACAGGATGCTTTTGCACTGGGGTATTACTTTTCAAAGCCTAGCTTCTGGTGGTCCCCTCTCCCTTCTGTTTATTCTCTGACATTTGTCCAAGCAATCCCAACCCCATCTTTTGTACCTCTGGATTGATCATCCTCTGCCCCCATAGAGATCCAGAAATATAATCTTATATCTCAGGCTGATTTCGTGGGTGTTCAGAGTGGCTTGGTAGATATCTAGCTAAATTCAGGGGACTGGTTGAAACGGAGTCCCCCACTCCTTTACCTTCTTGCCTCTACTCAAGAGACTCACTTTATACCTAAGGACACCTCTAGACAGAAAGTGAGGGGTTATAAAATGATTTGCCACACTAATGGACCTCAAAAGAAAGCTGGGGTAGCAATCCTCATATCAGATTTTAAACCAAAGACTGTAGTACAAGATTAAGAGGGACACTATATCATACATAAATGGTCTATCCAAAAAGAAGATTTAACAATTGTAAACATTTATGCCTCCAACAAAGGAGCAGGCAATTATATAAACCAATTAATAATAAAGGTAAACAAACACATTGATATTAATAGGAGACTTCGCCCCACCCACAGAAATGGACAGATCATCTAATCGGAAGATCAAAAAAAGTACAATAGCTTTGAATGACACACTGAACCAGACAGACTTCACAGATACATACAGAACATTCCATCCTAAAAGAACAGAATACTCATTCAAGTGCACGTGGAACATTCTCAAGAATAAATCACATACTGGATCACAAATCAGTTCTCAACCAATACTAAAAGTTTAGAATTATTCCTTGCATATTTTCAGACCACAATGGTTTGAAACTTGAACTCAATCACAAGAGGAAATATGGAAGGAACTCAAACAATTGGAGGTTAAAGAGCATCCTGCTAAAGAATGAATACGTCAACCAGGAAATTCAAGAATAATTTTAAAATATCATGGAAATGAATGAGAATGAAAACAAATCTATTCAAACATTTGGGATACAGCAAAGGCGGTCCTAAGAAGGAAGTACACAGCCATCTAATCCTCTCTCAAAAATGAAGTACATAGTCATCTAAGTCTCCCCAATACACATGTGAACCTTACACCTAAAGAATCTGGAGAAAGAAGAGCAAATAAAGCCTTAACCAAGCAGGAGAAGAGAAATAATCAAGATTAGATCAGAACTCAATGAAATAAAACCAAAAGACTACGAGAACAGATCAATGAACCTAGAAGATGGTTCTTTGAAAGAATTAATACAATTGGTAAACCTCAAGCCATACTTATCCAAAAGAAAAGAGAAAGAATGTAAATTAATAAAATCATGAATGAAAGAGGAGAGATCATGACTAATACCAAGGAAATACAGATAATTTTAAGAACATATTATGAGTAACTATATTCCAACAAATTAGGCAATCTGGAAGAAATGGATACATTCCTGGAAATTATAAACAAACAAAATTGAAATAGGAAAAAAATATAAAATCTGAACAGACCAATCACCATCAAGGAAATTGAAGCAATAATCAAAAACCTCCCAAAAAACAAGAGTCCAAGGCCAGATGGCTTCCCAGGGGAATTCTACCAAACATTTAAGAAGGAGTAATACTTATTCTTCTGAAGTTGTTTCTAAAAGTAGAAATGGAAGTAAAACTTCCAAACTCGTTCTATGAGGCAAGCATTACCTTCATCCCAAAACCAAAGAAAGACCTTATCAAAAAGGAGAATTACAAACCAATATCCCTGATGAATATGGATGTCAAAATACTCACCAAGATGAACAGAGTTTGGCCCAGGTGGGTGGAGCAAGATGGCAGAGGAGTAAGAGACCTAAATTTCTTCTGGTCCCAGGAATTCAGCTAGATAGTTATCAAACCATTCAGAACACCAGAAACTCAACAGGAGATCGAAGAAAAGAATAGAAGCAACTCCATAACAGAAAAGCGACCACTCTCTGGAAGGTAGGACATGCAGAGAAGTGAATCTGGGGCGATATTTGGGAAGATACACCATGGGGGGAAGGGAGTATCTGTCAGCCGGCTACCAGCAAGTGATAGAACAGTGAGGCACAAAATCGGAACTTTTAGAAGTCTGCTCCACTGAGGGATGTCACTCTAGTGGCTAAGCGGGGGGAGGGGAGGTGGAACCCTCACTGGGACAGTGTTGTCTTAGGACCCTCAGAGTCACAGAAAGACTGGGGATGCCTGAGTGTGGCAGAGCTCCCAGGTATCAGAGTGGGGAAGCCAGCTGCAAAGACGGAGCTGAGGAGTGGGCTCTCAGTTCAGGGTTGACATACTGTGATCTTCCTGCTCTTCGAGCAGGAACCCAACAAATGGCAGGTCCAGGGAGACTCCCCTTCCTCCCCGAGGAGGAGCAGCATGCAAGCCCATCGCAGGAATCTGTTGGGTTTGGAGACTCCAAACTGGGTCGTTTGCCAGAGATAGAAACGCTCAGGCACAGGCCTGGTGAGCACGGAATGCAGCCGGAGACCAGGGAGAAAAGAGTGACTGACTGCTTTTCTGTGAGGGCTCACTGAGGAGTGGGACCCTGAGCTCTTGGCTCCTCCAGGACCAGAGATTGGGAGGCTGCCATTTTCACTCTCATCCTCCAAAGCTGTACTGAAAGCTTTCAGGAAACAAAAGGTACTGAGAGCAAACCTGAGGAGATTACTTAGCATGGGCCCTGGCAAGGGAGGTGCAATTCCACCTCGGGCAAAGGCATTTGAGAATCACTGCAACAGGCCCCTCCCCCAGAAGATCAGTAAGAACATCCAGCCAACACCCAGTTTACCGAAAGGCAAAACTCCAGTGCTAGGGGTATATAGCACATAGAATTCATGGTTTTTTTTCCCCATGATTCTTTAGTCTTTCAAAGTTAATTTTTTAAATTTTCTTTATTTTTTTTCTTTTTCTATTTTATAGTTGAATTTTTCATCTTTCCTTTTTCAAACATCTAATCTTATCAATTCCTTTTTAAAAACTTTTTTAATTTTCATTTTTGAAGTCTTATTTTATCCCTTGTATTTAACCTCATATTTGTATATATATATATTTTTTCTTTCTTTAAAATTTTGGGATACAGTTTCTTCTAAGAGACCAAAATATACCCTAAATCTAGTGTATGACTTTGTCCTAGTCTCCCGCTGATCACAGTTACTCTTTTTTTTTTGAAAAATTTATTCGTTCTTTCTTCAACCGACTTCTTATCAATTCCTTTTTTAAAATCTTTTTTTAATTTTCATCTTTAGAGTCATATTCCATCCCTTCATTGTATTTACTCTTATTTTTGTATATATATATATATGTTTTTCTTTCTTTAAAATTTTGGGAGGAAATTTCATCTAACAGAGCAAAATACACACAAAATCTACTGTGTGGCTCTGTTTGATCCACCAGCCTGACCATATTCTTTTTTTTTTTTTCCTTTTCCTTTATTTTCCCCCACCCCAGTTTCGGGTCTCTTCTGATTTGTTTAGAGTATACTTTTCTGGGATCATTGTTACCCTTTTAGCATTTTGATCTCTCATTCATCTATTCTCCTCTGGACAAAATGACAAGATGGAAAACTGACCTAAGGGGGGGGGAAAAAAAAAGAACAAGAGGCAGTTCCAACTGCCAGGGAAATAATCAATTCAGACATTAGTAAAATGTCAGAACTAGAGTTCAGAATGATGATTATAAAGATACTACTGGCTTGAAAGAAGCATGGAAGATGCTACAGAATACTTTTTGGAGAAATAAAAAAAATAAAATCTAACCAAGTCGAAATCAAAAAGACTATTAATGAGGTGTGGGGATCTGCCTTTGCCATTCAGCTGAGAACTTTCCCTGGACTTCTCACCTCCCTCTCAGAGCTTCCATATTCACATATGGGAAATAAAGGTAACTATTCCATGAACTCAGGGATTGTGCTATCATTACAGATAGCAAAGGTCAAAGGGCTATCCCAGAGCAAGGGTGCAGCCCATGGGACACAAGAGCTCGCTCAGAACACAGGCTGTTCCAGGAGGTGGGGGAAAGATGGCGGAGGAGTAGGGGACCCTATGTCAACTGGTCCCTGGAATTAAGCTGGTAATCTACCAGAACACTCTGAACACCCAAAACACCAGCCTGAAATGTAAGAAGATCTTGATCTCTACAAACAGAATATTGCAGGCGGTTGGTTTTGAGGTACAAAGCAGGGAGCCATGATTCCGGGAGCAGATATTGGAGGATAAACAGCAGCGGGAGGGTGCCTGGCCGTGGGGATGCTACACTGCCAGTGAGTGACAGTCTCGCACACCACAGACAGGGCACAGACTCGCAGACAGGTAGCAGAGGGGAAAGGACTTTAGGGCAACCCACCGGGCTGAAACCCAGAGCGGCGGGATCGCGCCCGTGAACTGCAGACCCCAGGGCACAAACCCAGAGTGGCGGGGTTGCGAGCATGAGAAATGGGAGCCACTGGCAGTTTTAAAAGCACAAAGGGCAGAGATGTGCCCTGACCTGGAGGCAGGACTGGGAGCGCTGCAGAGGGACACACAACTCAGGACACTGCAGTTTATAGCACCAGAGACAGAAACGGAGATGATGTGGCCTGGAGAGCTCACTGAAGAACAGACTGCGATCTCTCTGCTCTGAGGCAGAGGGTTGGAAATGGTCTCTAATGCTCTGACTCACGGAAGAGACACGGAAAACCACCAGGGAAAGCCGCCAGAGAACAAAAGCCCCCAAAACTGATTCCCGCTGAGCCCATCCGCCACCACAGGGGGCAGGGCAACAACGCCCAAACAGGGTTGCCTGAGTACCAGTGCGGCAGGCCCCTCCTGCAGAAGACAGGCTGGGAAAACAAGAGGACAGCAACCTTAAGGTCCCAAGAAAACAGGTGCATCTTGCTTGGGTTCTGGTCAATAATTTGGACTCTATACATTCCCTCAAACACGCATCAACAGAATGACTAGGAGGAACCCACAAAATAGAAAAGACTCAGAGATTATGACTTATGCTGCAGATATACAAATGGATGCAGATATAACCAAGATGTTGGAGATAGAATTCAGGCTAGCAATTGTGAAGACAGTGGTTAGAATGGAGAAATCAATTACTGGCAACATAGAGTCTCTAAGGTCAGAAAAAAAAAAGTGAATTGGCAGAACTTAAAAATGCTATCACTGAGATCCAATCCAATCTAGATAATATAACAGCGACGGTAACTGAGGCAGAAGAGCGAATAAGCGACTTGGAAGACAATATAATAGATAAGAAGGGAAAAGAGGAAGCCAGGGAAAAACAACTCAGAATCCATGAAAATCAACTGAGAGAAATAAGTGACACCATGAGGCATTCCAATGTCAGAATAATTGGAATCCTGGAGGGTGTGGAGACAGAGAGGGGACTAGAGGATGTATTTGAGCAAATCAAGCTGAGAAATTCCTTAATCTGGGGAATGAAACAAACATTCCAGACCTAGAGGCAAAGAGGACCCCTCCTAAGATCAAGGAAAACAGGCCAACACCCCAGCATGTAATATTAAAACTTGCAAATCTTAGAACCAAGGAAACCATCTTAAGGGCAGTTAAGGGGAAGAGATTCCTTACGTAAAGAGGGAGGAACATCAGAATAACGTCAGACCTATCCACAGAGACCTGGAAAGCCAGAAAGGCCTGGCAAGACATATTCAGGGTACTAAATGAGAAGAACATGCAGCCAAGAATACTTTATCCAGCAAGGCTTTCATTTAGAATGGATGGAGAGATGCAGAGCTTCCACGACCGGCAGAAGTTGAAAGAATGTGTGACCACTAAGGCGGCCCTGCGAGAAATATTAAGGGGGGTTCTATAAAAGGAGAAAGACCAAGAGTGATCTACAACAGAAATTTACAGGGACAATCTATAAAAACAACATCTTCACAGGCAACATGATGACAATTAATTCATATCTTTCAATAATCACTCTCAACGTGAATGGCTTAATGCTCCCATAAAACGGCAAAGGGTTGTAGATTGGATAAAATGACAGGACCCATCCATATGCTGTCTACAAGAGACTCATTTTGAACCTAAAGATACATCCAGACTGAAAGTGAAGGGATAGAGATCCATCTTCCATGCCAGCGGACTCAAAAGAAAGCTGTGGTAGCAATTCTTATATCAGATAAATTAGAATATAAACTAAAGTCTGTAATAAGAGACACAGAAGGACACTGTATCATTCTTAAAGGGTCTATCCAACAAGAAGATCTACCAATTGTAAATATCTATGCCCCAAACATGGGAGCAGCCATCTACATAAGCCAACTGTTAACCAAAATAAAGAGTCATATTGATAACAATACGTTAATTGTAAGAGACCTCAATACTCCACTCTCAGCAATGGACAGATCATCTAAGCAGAAAATCAACAAGGAAACAAGAGCTTTGAATGATACATTGGACCAGATGGACCTCATAGATATTTACAGAACATTCCACCATAAAACAACAGAATACTCATTCTTCTCGAGTGCACATGGAACTTTCTCCAGAATAGACCATATACTGGGCCACAAATCAGGTCTCAACTGATACCAAAAGATTGAGATTATTCCATGCATATTCTCAGACCACAGTCCTCTAAAACTGGAACTCAATCACAAGAAAAAATTTGGCAGAAATTCAAACACTTGGAAGCTAAAGCCCACTCAGCTCAAGAATGTTTGGGTCAGGGGTGCGTGCATGGCTTAGTCATTTAGCATCTGCCTTCAGCTCAGGTCATGATCCCAGCGTCCTGGGATCGAGCCCCACATCAGGATCCCTGCTCAGCAAGAAGCCTGCTTCTCTCTCTCCCACTCTCCCTGCTTGTGTTCCCTCTCCCGCTGTGTCTCTCTCTGTCAAATAAATAAAAAAAAGAATCTTAAAAAAAAAAAAGAATGGGTCAAACAGGGAATCAAATAAGAACTTAAACAATTCATGAAAATCAACGAGAATGAAAACACATTGGTCCAAAGCCTATGGGATACTGCAAAGGCGGTCCTAATGGGGAAATACATAGCCATCCAAGCCTCACTCAAAAAAAAAGAAAAATCCCGAATTCACCACCTAACTCTACAAACTTAAAGAACTAGAGAAAAAGCAACAAAAGATGCCTAAGCCACACATTAGAAGAGAAATAATTAAAATTAGAGCAGAAATCAATGAATTAGAAACCAGAAACACAGTAGATCATATCAACGAAACTAGAAGTTGATTCTTTGAAAGAATTAATAAGATCGATAGACCAATGGCCAGACTTATCCAAAAGAAAAGAGAAAGGACCCAAATTAATAAAATTATGTATGAAAGGGGAGAGATCATGACTAACACCAAGGAGATAGAAAATATTATTAGAAATTATTACCAACAATTATATGCCAATAAACTGAGTAATCTGGATGAAATGGAGGCCTTCCTCGAAACCTATAAGCTGCCAAGACTGAAACAGGAAGAAATGGACAACCTGAATAGGCCAATAACCAGTAACAAGATTGAAACAGTGATCAAAAACCTCCCAAAAAACAAGAGTCCAGGACCTGATGGATTCCCTGGGGATTTCAACCAAACATTCAAAGAAGAAATAATACCTATTCTACCGAAGCTGTTTCAAAAAATAAAAACAGAAGGAAAACTTCCACACTCAGTCTATGAGGCTAGCATTACCTTAATCCCCAAACCAGGTAAAGACCCTATCAAAAAGGAGAATTTCAGACAAATATCTCTGATGAATTTGGTTTCCAAAAACCTCAACAAAATCCAGGTTAATAGGATCCAATAATACATTAAAAGGATCATCCACCACGACCAAGTGGGATTTATCCCCGGGATGCAAGGGTGGTTCAACATTCAAAAATCAATCACTGTGATAGAACACATTAATAAGAGGATGGTGAAGAACCATATGCTCCTCTCAATTGATGCAGAAAAACCATTGGACAAAATACAACATCCTTTCCTGTCTAAAACTTTTCAGAGTATAGGGATAGAGGGAACATTCCCCAAGTTCATAAAACCAATCTATGAAATACCCCCAGTGAATATCATCCTCAATGGAGAAAAGCTGAGAGCCTTTCCCTTAAGATCAGGAACATGTCAAGGATGCCCACTCTCGCCACTATTGTTCAACATAGTACAAGAAGTCCTAGCAACAGCAATCAGACAACAAAAAGAAATAAAAGATATTCAAATTGGCAAAGAAGAAGTCAAACTCTCTCTTTTTGCAGGCGACATGATACTTTATGTGGAAAACCCAAAAGACTCCACCCCCTAATTACTAGACCTCATACAGGAATTCAGTAATGTGGCAGGATACAAAATCAATGCACAGAAATCAGTTACTTTCTTATACACTAAGAACGCAATTGTAAAAGAGAAATTAGAGAAATGATTCCATTTACAATCGCACCAAAAACCACAAGATACCTTGGAATAAACATAACCAAAGAGGTAAGGGACCTATACTCTAGGAACTACAAAACACTCATGAAAGAAATTGAAGAAGACAGAAAAAGATGGAAAAATATCCCATGCTCATGGATTGGAAGAATAAACATTGTTAAAATGTCTATGCTACCCAGAGCAATCTATTCCTTCAATGCCATCCCGATCAAAATCCCAATGACATTTTTCAAAGTGCTGGAACAAACAATCCTAAAATTTGTATGGAATCAGGAAAGACCCCGAATCGCCAAGGAAATGTTGAAAAAGAGAAACAAAGCTGGGGACATCACTTTGCCCGATTTCAAGCTATATTTCAAAGCAGTGATCATCAAGACAGCATGGTACTGGCACAAAAACAGACATATAGACCAATGGAACAGAATAGAGAACCCAGATATGGACCCTCAACTCTATGGTCAAATAATCTTTGACAAAGCAGGAAAAAAAGACAGTCTCTTCAATAAATCATGCTGGGAAAATTGGACAGCTACATGCAGAAAAATGAAACTCGACCATTCTCTAACACCATTCACAAAGATAAACTCGAAGTGGATGAAAGACCTCAAAGTGAGACAGGAATCCATCCAAATCCTAGAGGAGAACATAGGCAGTAACCTCTTTGACATCGGCCACAGCAACTTCTTTCAAGATACATCTCCAAAATCTAGTGAAACAAAAGCAAAAATGAACTTTTGGGACTTCATCAAGATAAAAAGCTCCTGCACAGCAAAGGAAACAGTCAACCAAAGAAAGAGGCACCCCACAGAATGGGAGAAGATATTTGCAAATGACACTACAGATAAAGGACTGGTATCCAAGGTCTATAAAGAACTTCTCAAACTCAACACCCAAAAAACAAATAATCAAGTCAAAAAGTGGGCGGAAGATATCAAAAGACACTTCTCTGAAGAAGACATACAAATGGATAACAGACACATGAAAAAATGTTCATCATCATTAGCCATCAGGGAAATCCAAATCAAAACCACATTGAGATACCACCTTACACCAGTTAGAATGGCAAAAATGGACAGGGAAAGAAACAACAAATGTTGGAGGAGTTGTGGAGAAATGGGAACCCTCTTACACTGTTGGTGGGAATGTAAGTTGGTACAGCCACTTTGGAAAACAGTGTGGAGGTGCCTCAAAAATTTAATAATAGAGCTACCCTTTGACCCAGCAATTGCATTCCTGGATATTTACCCCAAAGACAGAGATGTAGTGAAAAGAAGGGCCATATGCACCCCAATGTTCATAGCAGCAATATCCACAATAGCTAAACTGTGGAAAGAGCTCACATGCCCTTCAAGAGATGAATGGATAAAGAAGATGTGGTCCATATATACAATGGAATATTACTGAGCATTCAGAAAGGATGAATACCCAACTTTTACATCAACATGGATGGGACTGGAGGAAATTATGCTAAGTGAAATAAGTCAAGCAGAGAAAGTCAATTATCATATGGTTTCACTTACTTGTGGAACATAAGGAATAGCATGGAGGACATTAGGAGAAGGAAGAGAAAAATGGGGGGGGTGATTGGAGGGAGAGATGAACCATGAGTGACTATGGACTCTGAGAAACAAACAGGGTTTTAGAGGGGAGGAGAGAGGGGGTATTGGTTAGCCTGGTGATGTGTATATAGGAGGGCATGTACTGCATGGAGCACTGGGTGTTTTACGAAAACAATAGATCGTGGATCACCACATCAAAAACCAATGATGTATTGTATGGTGACTAACATAACATAATAAAATTTAAAAAATATTATTAATGAGGTGCAATAAAATATGGAGGCTCTAACTGCTAGGATGAATAAGGCAGAAGAGAGAATAAGTGATATAGAAGACTAAATGATAAAGCATAAAGAAGCTGGGAAAAAGAGATAAACAGCTACTGGATCAGGAGCTGGGAATTCGAGAGATAAGCGATACCATAAGACAAAACAACATTAGAATAATTGGGATCCCAGAAGAAGAAGAAAGAGAGAGAGGGGCAGAAGGTATATTGGAGCAAATTATAGCAGAGAACTCCCCTAATTTGGAAAAGGAAAGAGGCATCAAAATCCAGGAGGCACAGAAAAACCCCCTCAAAATCAATAAAAATAGGTCAACAACCCAACATCTAAATTAAAACTCAGAAGTCTAAGAGACAAAGAGAAAATCCTGAAAGCAGTTCAGGACAAGAGTACTGTAACCTACAACAGTACAAACATTAGATTGGCAGCAGACCTATCCAAAGAGAATGGGCAGGCCAGAAAGGACTGGCATGATATATTCAGAGCACTAATCGAGAAAAATTGGTAGTCAAGAATACTATATCCAGCTAGGTTGTCATTGAAAATAGAAGGAGAGATAAAACCCTTCCACGAAATATTTCACTTAGCATAATCTCCTCCAGTCCCATCCATCAAAAACTAATGACATACTGTATGGTGACTAACATAACATAAGAAAAAAAATAATAAAATAAAATAAAAAATTTAAAAAAAATGGAACCCAAAAGCTTCCAGGACAAACAAAAACTAAAAAAATTTTGGAACACAAAAGCAGCCCTATGAGAGATATTGAAAGGGTCCTCTAAGCAAAGAAAGAGCCTAAAAGTAACAAAGACCAGAAAGGAAAAGACAATATATAGTAACAGTCACATTACAAGCAATAAAGTGGCCCTAAATTCATATCTTTCAATAGTTACCCTGAATGTAAATGGGTTCAGTGCCCCAATCAAAAGACACAGTGTATCAGATTGGATTTAAAAAACAAGAAAGCAAGAGACTCATTTTAGACCCAAAGATAGCCCCATATTGAAAGTGAGGGGGTGGAAAACCATTTACCATGCTGTTGACATCAAAAGAAAGGTAGACTGGAAATCCTTACATCAGGCAAATTAGATTTTAAACCAAAGACTATAATAAGAGATGAGGAAGGACACTATATCATACATAAAGGGTCTATCCAACAAGATCTAACAATTGTAAATATCTATGCCACTAAGATAGGAGCAGCCAATTATATAAGCCAATTAATAACAAAATCAAAGAAACACATCAACTATAGTACAATAATAGTAGGGGACTTTAACAACCCCCTCACTGAAATGGACAGATCATCTAAGCAAAAGATCAACAAGGAAATAAATGCTTTAAATGACACACTGGACATGATGGACTTCACAGATATATTCAGAACATTCCATCCAAAAACAACAGAATACACATTCTTCTCTAATGCACATGGGGCATTTTCCAGAATAGATCACATCCTGGGTCACAAATCAGGTCGCAACTGGTACCAAAAGATTGGGATCATTCCCTGCATATTTTCAGACCTAAATGCTTTGAAACTAGAACTCAATCACAAGAGGAACGTTGGAAAGAACTCAAATACATGGAGGCAAAGAGCATCCTACTAAAGAATGAAGGGGTCAACCAGGAAATTAAAGAAGAATGTAAAAAAATTCATGGAAACAAATAAAAATGAAAACACAACTGTTCAAAATCTTTGGGATGCCACAAAGGCAGTCCTAAAAGGAAAGTATATAGCAATACAAGCCTTTCTCAAGAAACAAGAAAGGTCTCAAATACACAACCTAACCCTACACCTAAAGGAGCTGGAGAAAGAACAGCAAATAAAGCCTAAACCCAGCAGGAGAAGAGAAATAATAAAGATCAGAGCAGAAATCAATTAAACAGAAACCAAAAGAACAGTAGAACAGATCAAGGGAACTAGGAGCTGGTACTTGGAAAGAATTAACAAGATTGATAAACCCCCAGCCAGAATAATGAAAAAGATAAGAGAAATGATCCAAATAAATAAAATCATGAATGAAAGAGGAGCGATCACAACTATCACCAAAGTAATACAAACAATTATAAGAACATACTATGAGCAACTATATGCCAGCAAATTAGACAATCTGAAAGAAATAGATGCATTTCAAGAGATGTATAAACGACCAAACCTGAACCAGGAAGAAATAGAAAACCTGAACAGACCAATAACCAGCAGGGAATTTGAAGCAGTAATCAAACATCTCCCAACAAAGAAGAGCCCAGGGCCAGATAGCTTACCAGGGGAATTCTACCAAACATTTAAAGAAGAATTAATACGTATTCTTCTGAAACTGTACAAAAAAAAAAAAAAAAGAAAGAAAGAAAGAAAGAAAGAAGAAAAGAAAGAAAGAAAGAAAGAAAGAGGAAAGAAAAGAAAGAAAGAAAGAAAGAAAGAAAGAAAGAAAGAGGGAAGAAAAGAGAGAAAGAAAGAAAGGAAAGAAAGAAAGAAAGAAAGAAAGAAAGAAAGAAAGAAAGAAAGAAAGAAAGAAAGAAAGAAAGAAAGAAAGAAAAAGAAAGAAAGGAAAGGAAAGAAAAGAAAGAAAGAAAGAAAGAAAGAAAGAAAGAAAAAGAAAGAAAGGAAAGAAAAGAAAGAAAGAAAGAAAGAAAGAAAGAAAGAAAGAAAGGAAAGAAAGAAAGAAAGAAAGAAAGAGAAGTGGAAGGAATACTTCCAAACTCATTTTATGAGGCCAGCATTACCTTGATTCCCAAACCAGACAAAGACCCCATCAAAAAGAATTAGAGACCAATATCCCTGAGAAACATGGATACAAAAACTCTCACCAAAATACTAGCCAATAGGATCCAACAGTACATTAAAAGGATTATTCACCACGACGAAGTGGGATTTATTCCTGGGTTGCAAGGTTGATTCAACATCTGCAAATCAATCAATGTGATACAATACATTAATAAAAGAAAGAACAAGAACCATATGATCCTCTCAAGAGATGCAGAAAAAGCATTTGACAAAGTACAGCATCCTTCCTTGATTAAAACCCTTCAGAGTGTTGGGATAGAGAGTACATACCTCAATATCATAAAAGTCATCTATGAAAAACCTACAGCAAGTATCATTCTTAATGGGCAAAAACTGAGCTTTCCTCGTAAGGTCAGGAACACAGCAGGGATGTCCACTATTACCACTGCTGCTATTCAACATAGTATTAGAAGTCCTAGCCACAGCAATCAGACAACAAAAAGAAATCAAAGACATTCAAATTGGCAAAGAAGAAGTCAAACTCTCACTCTTTGCAGATGATATGATACTTTATGTGGAAAACCCAAAAGACTCCACCCCAAAACTGCTAGAACTCATACAGGAATTCAGTAAAGTGGTAGGATATAAAATCAATGCACAGAAATCAGTAGCATTTCTATACACCAACAACAAGACAGAAGAAAGAGAAATTAAAGAGTTGATCCCATTTACAATTGCACCCAAAACCATAAGATACCTAGGAATAAATCTAACCAAAGAGGCAGAGAATCTGTACTCAGAAAACTATAAAATAATCATGAAAGAAATTGAGGAAGACACAAAGATATGGAAAAACGTTCCATGCTCATGGATTGGAAGAACAAATATTGTGAAAATTTCAATGCTACCTATTGCAATCTACCCATTTAATGTCATCCCTATCAAAATACCATCAACTTTTTCAAAGAAATGGAACAAATAATCCTAAAATTTGTATGGAACCAGAAAAGACCACAAATACCCAGAGGAATGTGGAAAAAGCAAAGCAAAGCTGGTGGCATCACAATTCCAGACTTCAAGCTCTATTACAAAATTGTAATCATCAAATCAGTATGGTACTGGAACAAAAACAGACACATAGATCAATGGAACAGAATAGAGAACCCAGAAATGGACCCTCAACTCTATGGTCATCTAATCATTGACAAAGCAGTCAAGAATGTCCAATGGAAAAAAGACAGTCTCTTCAACAAATGGTGTTGGGAAAATTGGACAGCCACATGCAGAAGAATGAAACTGGACCATTTCCTTACACCACACACAAAAATAGACTCAAAATAGATGAAAGACCTCAATGTGAGACAGGAATCCATCAAAATGCTAGAGGAGAACACAGGCAGCAACCTCTTCGACCTCAGCCACAGCAACTTCTTCTTAGTAACATTGCCAAAGGCAAGGGATACAAGGGCAAAAATGAACTATTGGGACTTCATCGAGATAAAAATATTTTGCATAGCAAAGGAAACAGTCAACAAAACTAAAAGACAACCGACAGAATGGGAGGAGATATTTGAAAATGGCATATCAGATAAAGGGCTAGTATCCAAAATCTATAAAGAACTTATCAAACTCCACCCCCAAAGAACAGATAATCCAATCAAGAAATGGGCAGAAGACATAAACAGACATTTCTGCAAAGAAGACATCCAAATGGCCAACAGACACATGAAAAAGTGCTCAACATCACTTGGCATCAGGAAAATCCAAATCAAAACCTCAATGAGATACCACCTCACACCAGTCAGAATGGCTAAAATTAACAAGTCAGGAAATGACAGATTTTGGCGAGGATGTGGAGAAAGGGGAACCCTCCTACACTGTTGGTGGGAATGCAAGCTGGTGCAGCCACTGTGGAAACCAGTCTGGATGTTCCTCAAAAAGTTGAAATTAGAGCTACCCTATGACTCAGCAATTCCACTACTGGAATTTACCCCAAAGATAGAAATGTAGTGATCCAAAGGTGTATGTGCACCCCAATGTTTATATCAGCAATGTCCACAATAGCCAAACTATGGAAAGAACCACTATGTCCATCAACAGATGAATGGATGAAGAAGATGTGGTATATATACACAATGGAATATTATGCAGCCATCAAAAAAACACGAAATCTTGCCATTTGCAATGACGTGGATGGATCTAGAGGGTATTATGCTAAGCAAAATATGTCAATCAGAGAAAGACAAGTATCAAATGATCTCACTGATATGAGGAATTTGAGAAACAAGACAGAGGATCATAGGGGAAGTGAGGGCAAAATGAAACAAGACGAAACTGGAGAGGGAGAAAAAGCATAAGAGACTCTTAATCTCAGGAAACCAACTGAGGGTTGCTGGAGTGGATGGGTGTGGGAGCTATGGGGTGGCTGGGTGATGGACTTTGGGGAGGGTGTGTGCTATGGTGAGTGCTGTGAATTGTGTAAGCCTAATGAATCACAGACCTGTATCCCTGAAACAAGTAATACATTATATGTTAATAAAAAAAAATCACCAAGATACTAGCCAATAGGATCCAACAGTGCATTAAGAGGATTATCCACCAGGACCAAGTGGGATTTATTCCTGGGATGAAAGGGTGCTTCAAAATTTGCAGATCAATCAATGTGATAGATCACATTAATGGAAGAAAAGACAAGAACCATATGATCCTCTCAATTGATGCTGAAAAGGCACTTGCAAAATATTGCTTCCATTATTGGCTAAAACTGTTTACAGTATAGGAATGCAGGGAACATACCTCAATATCATAATACCCATCTACAAAAAGTCCACAGCATATACCATTTTACATAGGGAAAAACTGAGAGCTTTTCTCTAAGGTCAGGAACATGACAGGGATGCCCACTTTCACCACTGTTCTTCAGCATAGTACTAGAAATCCTAGCTTCAGAAATCAGAAAAGAAAAAGAAATAAAAGCATTCAAATTGGCAAAAAATAGTCAAACTCACACTTTTTGCAAATAACTTGATAATTTATGTGGAAAACCCATGTGGACTCCACCCCAAAATTACTAGAACACATACAGCAAATCAGCAACACGGTAGGATATAAAATAAAAGCACAGAAATTAGTTGCATTTCTATACACTAAAATTTGACTGAAGAAAGAGAAATTAAGGAATTGATCCTTTTTACAATTGCACCAAAAATCCGAAGATACCTAGGAACAAACCTAACTGAAGAGGTAACAAACCTGTACTCTAAAAACTACAGAACACTTATGAAAGATATTGAGGAAGACATAAAGAAATGGAAAAACATTCCATGCTCATGGATTTGAAGAATAAATATTGTTAAAATGTCTATGCCACCCATAGCAAACTACACATTCAAGGCAATCCCTTTCAAAATACCACTGACATTTTTCACAGTGTGGAACAAACAATCCTAAAATTTGTATGGAATCAGAAAAGCCAAAATACGGGCGCCTGGGTGGCTCAGTTGGTTAGGTGACTGCCTTCGGCTCAGGTCATGAACCTGGAGTCCCAGGATCGAGTCCCGCATCGGGCTCCCTGCTCAGCAGGGAGTCTGCTTCTCCCTCTGACCCTCCCACCTCTCATGCTCTCTCTATCTCATTTTCTCTCTCAAATAAATAAATAAAATCTTTAAAAAAAAAAAAAGAAAGAAAAGCCAAAATAGCCAAAGGAATGTTGGAAAATAAAACCAAAGCCAGTGGCATCAAAATATCTGACTTCCAGCTATATTACAAAGCTGTGATCATCAAGACAGCATTGTACTGGCACAAAAACAGACACATAGATCAATGGACAGAATAGATAACCCAGAAATGGACCCTCAACTTTATGGTCAACTAATCTTTGACAATGCAGGAAAGAATATACATTGGAAAAAAAGACAGTCTTTTTAATAAATGGTGCTGGGAAATTTGGACAGCCACATGCAGAAGAATAAAACTGGATCCTTTTCTTACACCATACACAAAAATAAATTCAAAGTGGATGAAAGACTTAAATGTGAGACAGGAATCCATGAAGATCCTAGAGGAGTACACAGGCAGCAACCTCTTCCACCTAGGCCATAGCAACTTCTTTTAAGACATGTCTCTAAAAGCAACAGAAACAATAGCAAAAATGAAGTATTAGGACTTCATCAATACAAAAAACTTCTGCATAGCAAAGGAAACAACCAACAAAACTAAGACGCAACCCTCGGAATGGGAGAAGATATTTGCAGATGACACTACAGATAAAGGGCTGGTATCCAAGATCTATAAAGAACTTCTCAAACTCAACACCCAAAGAACAAATAATCCAGTCAAGAAATGGGCAGAAGACAGAACACCAAAGAAGACCTACAAATGGCCAATAGATTATGAAAAAATCCTCCACAGCTCTTGCCATCCAGAAATGCAAATCAAAACTACAATGAGATACCACCTCACACCAGTTAGAATGGCTACAAGACAGGAAACAACAAGTGTTGGTGAGGATGTGGAGAAAGGGGAACCTTCTTATACTTATGGTGGGAATGCAAGCTGATACAGCCACTCTGGAAAAGAGTATGGACGTTCCTCATGAAGTTAAAAATAGAGCTACCTTATGACCCAGTAATTGTACTACAGGGTATTTATCCCAGTGATACAGATGTAGTGAAGTAAAGGGGCACCTGCACCCCAATGTTCATAGAAGCAATATCTGCAATAGGCAAAGGGTGGAAGGAGCCAAGATGTCTTTCAACAGATGAATGGATAAAGATGTGGTTTGTATATAAAATGGAATATTACTCAGCCATCAGAAAAAATGAATACCTACCATTTACATTGACATGGATAGAACTTGAAGTTATTTTGCTAAGTGAAATAAGTCAATCAGAGAAGGACAATTATCATATAATTTCACTCATATGGGAAAATAAGAAATAATGCAGACGATCATATGGGAAACGGGGGAAAAGCAAATGGGAAGAAATCAGAGAGAGAGATAAACCATTAGAGACTTGGTTCTGGGAAACAAATGAGGTTTTCTGTAGGGGAAATGGGTGGGGAGATGGGGTAACTGGGTGATGGGCATTAAGGATGGCATGTGATGTAATGAACACTGGGTGTTATACGCAACTGATGAATCATTTAACTGTGCATCTGAAACTAATGTTGTAGTGTATGTTGGCTAATTGAATTTAAGTTAAAAAAATGACTGGGGTATGATATCTGATGTGAACACAACGATAAGCACATGGTGGTTCAAACTTGCCATTTGACCACACAGGGACCAAGTCTTGCCCATAACAGTCAAGGACAGCCACTGCAGCCAACTTGATGGACAGCAAATGCAGCTAAACAGCAAAAACTAGTGTGCATGCAACACAGATAGAATACACCACTGAAGCACCAGGTTTTGGGATCTATGGAGTATTGCATTACATGGCACCTACTGGACCTCTTCATAAAACCAATATTATTTCAATAAGAAGACATAGCTGAATTTCTTTTTTTTTTTTTTTTTTTAGTTTCTTATGATATATTAGTCTCCATACAATACATCATTAGTTTTTGATGTGGTGATCCACGATCCACTGTTTTAATATAACACCCAGTGCTCCATACAGTATGTGCCCTCCCTAATATCCATCACCGGGCTAACCCATCCTCCCTCACCCCTCCCCTCTAAAACCCTGTTTGTTTCTCAGGGTCCACAGTCTCTCATGGTTCATCTCTCCCTCCGATTGTCCCCCTTCCTTTTTCCCTTCCTTCTCCTAATATCCTCCATGCTATTCCTTATGTTCCACAAATAAGTGAAACCATATGATTATTGACTTTCTCTGCTTGACTTATTTCACTTAGCATAATCTCCTCCAGTCCCATCCCTGTTGATGCAAAAGTTGGGTATTCATCCTTTCTGAGGGCTGAGTAATATTCCATTGTATATATGGACCACATCCTCTTTATCCATTCATCTGTTGAAGGGCATCTCGGCTCTTTCCACAGCTATTGCAGACATTGCTGCTATGAACATTGGGGTACACATGGCCCTTCTTTTCACTACATCTGTGTCTTTGGGTAAATACCCAGGAGTGCAATTGCTGGGTCATAGGGTAGCTCTATTTTCAATTTTTGAGGCACCTCCACACTGTTTTCCAAAGTGGCTGTACCAACTTGCATTCCCACCAACAGTGCAAGAGGGTTCCCCTTTCTCCACAACCTCTCCAACATTTGTTGTTTCTTTCCCTGTCCATTTTTGCCATTCTAACTGGTGTAAGGTGGTATCTCAATGTGGTTTTGATTTGAATTTCCCTGATGGCTAATGATGATGAACCTTTTTTCATGTGTCTCTCAGCCATTTGTATGTCTTCTTCAGAGAAGTGTCTTTTCATGTCTTCTGCCCATTTTTTGACTTGATTATTGGTTTTTTGGGTGTTGAGTTTGAGAAGTTCTTTATAGATCTTAGATATCCACCCTTTATCTGTAGTGTCATTTGCAAATATCTTTTCCCATTCTGTGGGTTGCCTCTTTATTTTGTAGACTGTTTCCTTTGCTGTGCAGAAGCTTTTTATATTGGTGAGGTCCCAAAAGTTCATTTTTGCTTTTGTTTCACTAGCTTTTGGAGATGTATCGAAAGAATTTGCTGTGGCCGATGTCAAAGAGGTTGCTGCCTATATTCTCCTCGAGGATTTTGATGAATTCCTGTCTCACATTGAGCTCTTTCATCCATTTTGAGTTTATCTTTGTGTATGGTGTTAGAAAATGGTCGAGTTTCATTCTTCTGCATGTGGCTATCCAATTTTCCCAGCACCATTTATTGGAGAGACTGTCTTTTTTCCATTGCATGTTTTTTCCTGCTTTCTCGAAGATTATTTGACCATAGAGCTGAGGGTCCATATATGGGTTCTCTACTCTGTTCCTTTGATCTATATGTCTGTTTTTGTGCCAGTACCATGCTGTCTTGGTGATCACAGCTTTGTAATATAGCTTGAAATCGGGCAACGTGATGCCCCCAGCTTTGTTTTTCTTTTTCAACATCTCCTTGGTGATTCGGGGTCTTTTCTGATTCCATACAAATTTTAGGATTGTTTTTTCCAGCACTTTGAAAAATATCATTGGAATTTTGATCAGGATGGCATTGAAGGTATAGATTGCTCTGGGTAGCATAGACATTTTAACAATATTTATTCTTCCGATCCATGAGCATGGAATATTTTTCCATCTTTTTGTATCTTCTTCAGTTCCTTTCATGAGTGTTCTGTAGTTCCTAGAGTAGAGATCCTTTACCTCTTTGGTTAGGTTTATTCTGAGGCATCTTATGGTTTTTGGTGCTATTGTAAATGGAATCCTTTCTCTAATTTCTCTTTCTACAGTTGCGTTGTTAGTGTATAAGAAAGAAACTGATTTCTGTGCATTGATTTTGTAGCCTGCCACATTACTGAAATGCTGTATGAGTTCCAGTAATTTTGGGGTGGAGTCTTTTGGGTTTTCCACATAAAGTATCATGTCGTCTGCAAAAAGAGAGAGTTTGACTTCTTCTTTGCCAATTTGAATACCTTTGATTTCTTTTTGTTCTCTGATTGCTGTTGCTAGGACGTCTAGTACTATGTTGAACAATAGTGGCAAGAGTGGGCATCCTTGACATGTTCCTGATCTTGAGGGAAAGGCTCTCAGCTTTTCCCCATTGAGGATGATATTCACTGTGGGTTTTTCATAGATGGATTTTATGAACTTGAGGAATGTTCTCTCTATCCCTATACGCTGAAGATTTTTAATCAGGAAAGGTTGCTGTATTTTGTCAAATGCTTTTTCTGCATCAATTGAGAGGACCATATAGTTCTTCACTGTCCTCTTATTAATGTGATCTATCACATTGATTGATTTGCGAATGTTGAACCACCCTTGCATCCCGGGGATAATTCCCACTTGGTCGTGGTGGATGATCCTTTTAATGTATTGTTGGATCCTATTAGCTAGGATTTTGTTGAGGATTTTGGAAACCAAATTCATCAGAGATATTGGTCTGAAATTCTGCTTTTTGATGGGGTCTTTGCCTGGTTTGGGGATAAGGTAATGCTGGCCTCATAGAATGAGTTTGGAAGTTTTCTTTCTGTGTCTATTTTTTGAAACAGCTTCAGTAGGATAGGTATTAATTTTTCTTTGAATTTTTGATAGAGTTCCCCAGGGAATCCATCAGGCCCTGGACTCTTGTTTTTTGGGAGGTTTTTGATCACTGCTTCAATCTCGTTACTGGTTATTGGCCTATTCAGGTTGTCAATTTCTTCCTGTTTCAGTCTTGGCAGACTATCAGTTTCCAGGAAGGCATGCATTTCATTCAGATTGAACAGTTTTTTTGACATATAGTTGTTGATAATAATTTCTAACAATTGTTTCTATTTCTTTGGTGTTAATCATGATCTCTCCCCTTTCATTCATAATTTTATTAATTTGGGTCCTTTCTCTTTTCTTTTGGATAAGTCTGGCCAGTGATTTATTGATCTTATTAATTCTTTCAGAGAACCAACTTCTAGTTTTGTTGATCTGATCTACTGTGTTTCTGGTTTCTAATTCATTGATCTCTGCTCTAATCTTAATTAGTTGTCTTCTAATGCGTGGCTTAGGCATTGTTTGTTGCTTTTTCTTTAGTTCAAGGTGTAGAGTTAGTTGGTGAATTCGGGATTTTTCTATTTTTTTGAGTAAGGCTTGGATGGCTATGTATTTCCCCCTTAGGACTGCTTTTGCAGTATCTCATAGGTTTTGGACCGATGTGTTTTCATTCTCATTGATTTCCATGAATTGTATAAGTTCTTCTTTGATTTCCTGGTTGACCCACACATTCTTGAGCAGAGTGTGCTTTAGCTTCCAAGTTTTTGAATTTCTGCCAATTTTTGTCTTGTGATTGAGTTCCAGTTTTAGAGCACTGTGGTCTGAGAATATGCAGGGATTAATCTCAACCTTTTGGTCTCCATTGAAATATGATTTGTGACCCAGTATGTGGTCCATTCTGGAGAAAGTTCCATGTGTGTTAGAGAAGAATGAGTATTCTGTTGTTTTAGGGTGGAATGTTCTGTAAATATCTATGAGGTCCATCTGGTCCAGTGTATCATTTAAAGCTCTGTTTCCTTGTTGATTTTCTGCTTAGATGATCTGTCCATTGCTGAGAGTGGATTATCGAGGTCTCCTACAATTAACGTATTGTTATCAATATGACTCTTTATTTTGGTAAACAGTTGGCTTATGTAGATGGCTGCTCCCATGTTTGGGGCATAGATATTTACAATTGGTAGATCTTCTTGTTGGATAGACCCTTTAAGAATGATATAGTGTCCTTCTGTGTCTCTAACTACAGGCTTTAGTTTAAAATCTAATTTGTCTGATATAAGAATTGCTACCCTGGCTTTCTTTTGAGGTCCACTGGCATGGAAGATGGATCTCTGTCCCTTCACTTTCAGTCTGGATGTATCTTTAGGTTCAACATGAGTCTCTTGTAGACAGCATATGGATGGGTCCTGTCTTTTTATCCAATCTGCAACCCTGTGCCATTTTATGGGAGCATTTAGGCCATTCACTTTGAGAGTGATTATTGAAAGATATGAATTAACTGTCATCATGTTGCCTGTGAAGACGTTGTTTTTATAGATTTTCCCTGTAAATTTCTGTATCACTCTTGGGGTCTTTCTCCTTTTATATAACCCCCTTTAATATTTCTTGCAGGGCCGGCTTAGTGGTCACATATTCTTTCATTTTTTGCCGGTCTTGGAAGCTCTGCATCTCTCCATCCATTCTAAATGACAGCCTTGCCAGATAAAGTATTCTTGGCTGCATGTTCTTCTCCTTTAGTACCCTGAATATGTCTTGCCAGGCCTTTCTGGCTTTCCAGGTCTCTGTGGATAGGTCTGATGTTATTCTGATGTTCCTCCCTCTGTACGTAAGGAATCTCTTCCCCCTGACTGCCCTTAAGATGGTTTCCTTGGTTCTAAGATTTGCAAGTTTTACTATTACATGTGGAGGTGTTGGCCTGTTTTTCTTGATCTTGGGAGGGGTCTTCTCTGCCTCTAGGACATGAACGTTTGTTTCTTTTCCCCAGATTAGGGAATTTCTCAGGTACGATTTGCTCAAAAACATCTTCTAGTCCTCTCTCTCTCTTCAGTCCCTCCAGGATTCCAATTAGTCTGACATTGGAATGCTTCATGGTGTCACTTATTTCTCTGATTCTATTTTCATGCATTCTGAGTTGTTTTTCCCTCGCTTCCTCTTTTCTTTTTTTATCTATTAAATTGCCTTCCAGGTTGTTTATTCATTCTTCTGCCTCACTTACCCTAGCTGTTAGATTATCTAGATTAGATTAGATCTCTTTGATAGCATTTTTAAGTTCTGCCAATTCAGCTTTCATTTCTGCCCTTAGAGACTCTATGTTGCCAGTAACTGATTTCTCCATTCAAACCATTGTCTTCACAATTACTAGCCTGAATTCCATCTCCGACATCTTGGTTTTATCTGCATCCATTTGTAAATCTGCAGCATAAGTCATAATCTCTGAGTCTTTTCTATTTTGGGGGCTCATCCTCCTAGTCATTCTGTTGATGGGTGGTTGAGGGAATGTATAGATTTTAAATTATTGACCAGAACCCAAGCATGATGCACCTGTTTTCTAGGACCTTAGGGTTGCTGGCCTCTTGTTTTCCCAGCCTGTCTTCTGGGGGAGAGGCCTGCCATGCTGTTAGTCAGGCACCCCTGTGTGGGCAAGTTGCCCTGCCCCCCTCTGGTGGGGCATGGGCTCAGTGGGAATTAGTTTTTTGGGGCTTTTGTTCTCTGGCGGCTTTCCCTGGTGGCTTTCCATGTTTCTTCTGAGAGTCAGAGCAGAAGATTCCATTTCTAACCTTCTGCCTCAGAGCAGAGAGATCACAGTCTGTTCTTCAGTGAGCTCTCCAGGCCACACTATCTCTGTTTCTGTCTGTGCTGTTATAAACTGCAGCATCCTGGGTTGTGTGCCCCTCTGCAGTGCTCCCAGTCCTGCCTCCATTTCGGGGTACATCTCTGCCCTTTGTGCTTCTAAAACTGCCAGCCACTCCTAGTTCACACATGCAACCCCTCTGCTCTGGGTTTCCATCCCAAGACCTGCCCTAAAGTCCTTTCCCCACCACTACCGGTCTGTGATTCTGTGGCCCGTCCCCAGTGCGTGAGGCTGTCACTCACCGGTGTAGGGTCCCCACTGCTAGGCTCTCTCCCACTGCCGTTTATCCTCCGATATCTGCCCGCAGAGTCACGGCTCCTTATTTTATACCTTGAAACCAACCACCCGTGATATTCTGTTTGTAGAGATCCTGATCTATTTTCTTACATCTCAGGCTGATTTTGTGGGTGCTCAGAGTGGTCTGGTAGATATCTTACTCAATTCTGGGGACCAGTTAAAATAGGGTCCCCTACTCCTCTGCCATCTTTTCTTCTCCTTAGCTGACTTTTTTAATACATAGAGACAGACACAGATGGTTGGACAAAATGAAGAGACAGAGTAATATATGCTAATTTACATAACAGGAAAAATTTCACAGCAGAAAAGCTAAATGAAATGGAAATAAACATTATCCCTTTTATACAATTCAAAGTCATGTTTATAACAATACTATACTTGAGAAAAGAGTGGAAGATCTCAGTAAGATATTTAAGAAAGACAGTAAATATAAAAAATCTCAGAGATGTAAAACTCAATAATTGTAATTGAAAATATAATCAGATGAATAAATAGTAATCTAGAGGAAACAGAAGAACAAAGCAGTTCTGGGAGAACTGGGAGATAGAGTAATAGAAAGTAACCAAATGGAATAAAAAAGTCAAAAGAGTAATAAAAAATGAAAATAAGTTCAGGCAACTCAGCAAAAACATCAAGCATAATAACATTTGCAATATAGGGAAATTAGAAAAATAATAGAGAGAATATAAGGTAGAAAACTTATTTGAAAAATAACAACAGAAAATTTCCTAACTGGAGGAAGGAAACCGACATGCAGTCCTAGGAGACATAAAGAGCTCCCCCCAAAATTAACTCTATTAAGTCCACAATAAGACACAAAATAATTAAAATGTCAAAAATAGGGATAAAGAGAGAATTTGAAAGCAGCAAAAACAAAAGAAAACAGTTACATACAAGATAAACCCTAGAAGGTGATCAGCTGACTTTTCAACAGGAACTTTTCAAGCCAGAAGGTAGTACCATGATATACTACATGTGCTAAAAGGATAAAACCAACAACTATTCTATCCAGCAACTCTATCCTTCAGAATAGGAGAGATAAAGAATAAAGTTTCCTAAACAAAAGTGAATGGAATTTCACACCACTTAAATCAGCCTTATAAAAAATGTTAAAGGACTTCTTTGAGTGGTAAGGAAAGGACATAATCAGGAGTAAGATAATTAAGAAAGGAAACAATTTGATAATTACATACAAACAAAAGTAGTTGATTAATCACTTATCAGTACAGAGGTTAAATCACAAAAACACTAAACTTAGTTATATCTATAAAAATCAGTCAAGGGATTCACAAAATAAAAGGATGTAAAGTATGGCATCATATACCCAAAACATGGAAGGGGTATGAAAATGTTTTGATTTGAGAATGCATTCAAATGTAAGTGACCATAACCTCATATAGACTCTATATGCATAGAATGTTATATATAAACCTAATGGTACCCACAAATCAAAATCCTGTAATAGTTATGGAAAAAATTAAGAAAAAAAATCCAAGCATATCACAAGAGAAAGTCATGAAAAAGACAAGGTAAGAGAATAAAAGTAGAAAGAAATGATGAGGAACTACAAAAACAACCATAAAAGAAGTAACAAAATGTCAGTAAGTACATACCTATCAATTTTTACTTTAAATGTAAATGGACTAAACACTCTAATCAAAAGATATAGTGAGATGGAATGGATAAAAAAACAAAACCTGTCTATATGCTGCCTACAAGTGAATAATTTTAGACCTAAAGACACATGCACATTGAAAGTGAAAGGAAGGAAAAGCATTTATAATGGAAATGGAAGTGAAAAAAAAAAAAAACCTGGGGTAGCAATACTTATATTGGACAAAATAGACTTAAAATACAGAGTGTAACAAGACACAGAGATGGACACTATATAGTTATAAAGTCAACAATCCAACAAGAATATATGACAATTGTACATATTTATATACCCATCATGGGAGCAGCCAAATACATAAAACAGCTAATAACAAACATAAAGGAAGTAATTGAGGGTAATACAATAATAGCAGGGGACTTTAACACCACACTAACATCAATGAATAGATAATCTATACAGAAAACCAAAAAGGAAACAGTAGTATTGAATCAAAATGGGGCCAGAGGGATCTAACAGATAAATTGAAAACATTCCATCCAAAAATAAAAAAAAAATAAAATTATAACATTCTTCTCAAGTGCACATGGAATATTCTCCAGAATAGCTAACATGCTGGCCACAAAAGAACTCCAAACAAATTCAAAAAAATTACATCATATCATAATCTTTTTTGATAACACAATGAACTGGAAATCAACCACAAGAAAAAAACCTGGAAAGAATGCAAAATAATGGAAGTTAAGTAACATGCTACCAAACAATGAATGAGTCAATCAAGAAATCAGAGAGGAAACTAAAAAACGCAAGGAGAGTTGGAGCTAAGATGGTGGTGTTGTAGGCATAGTAGGAGGACCTTAGGTTCATCTTGTCCCTCAAATACAACTACATAACTACCAATCATTCTGAATAACCCAGAAATTAACCTGAAGACTGAAAGAACAAATTCTACAACTAAAGGGAGAGAAGAAGTCACATTAAAGGAGGTAGGAAGTGCGGAGACATGGTTTTGAGGAGAAACAGATCACAAGTGTTACAGAGGGGAGGGAGCCTTGGTCACAGAGATAGGTGAGAGAGAGAGAGGAGCACACAAGGGAATGCACAAGGAGAACATTTCCCCAAAGTCATTGGCTGTGAAAACAAGAGGGGCTGATTTTCATGAGGTCTTGAAATCAGTGAGGCTTAAAGAATGGAATTTTGAGGAGGGCACGTGCTATGATGAGCACTGGGTGTTGTATTAACTAATGAATCATTGAACACTACATCAAAAACTAATTATGTACTATACAGTGACTGAATGAACATAAGGAATAGCATGAACATAATTAAAAAAAAAAAAAGAAAGGAGTTTTAAAGGTCAGCAGGTTAGGCTGGAATAGAGCCCTGAGGGCACTGCCCTACTCCTGGAGAGAAGGCAGGCAAATAACCCAGGGGCAGACAGTGTGGAAACAACAGTCTGAGGAATGCCTGGGGCACACAGTGGGGAGATCATTCACTCTTCTTGGAGCATATCTCTGAGAGGTAGCATTCACCAAGACCCCTCTCTGGAGACAAAGGAGGCAGCTGGACCATTTCCCTACCCCACACCTCAGCATAAACACAGAGTCAACAGGTAAAAGCAGCTCAGCCCCAACACTGGCTGCTTAACCTGCTTACACCAAGTCACACACCTCTGGGTTCTGGCACAACTGCCCTTTTCAGTAAAGCACATCACTCCCAGATGGGGAGACCTGCTCCCAAAAGTCCAGTGTGGATCCTTAACCCAAAAACGTCCTTTAAACCTGGAGTTTAATAAGTCAGCAGGATTGGCTGGAATAGAGCCTGGAGGGCATGGCACTGCTCCTAGAGAAAAGGCAGACAGTGTGAAAACAATGATCTGAAAAACACCTGGGATACACGGGGGGAGAAATTATTTGCTTTTTGGAGATTGCTTCACTTAGAGGCAGTGTGCACAGAGACTCCTCTCCAGAGACAAAAGAACTGGCTGGTGCCATTTCCCTCCCCTGCCCTTCAGCGAAATCACGGAGCCACCTGTGGTAAACAGCACAGCACTGACACTGAGTGCCTAATCTGCTTACACCAAATCTGACACCTCTGTGTTCTAGCAGTACTGCCCTTCATGGTCAAATCGGCCTCAGTCTAAGCATAGTGGGACCCTTCCTCAGAAGACCAGCAGAATTACCTGCCTACACCACCTCTCCTAACAGAAAGTTCTGCATGGCTTCAGTTCTAGTGGAAGTAGTATCAGGTCTCATTTAACAAGCAGACCAGAGCACACCTAGTTGAAATGTGCCACAACCTGGCCAAGGACCAAACACTGACCACTGCAGGTAAGGAGAGCCTCTGCAGAGGACTGCCCAGAGGCATAGCCAAAACACAGCAGCAGAGTACATGAAGCACACACCAGTGACATTTCCTGAAGTGCCAGGCCCTGGAAACTATATGACCTTTTCTTCATAAAGCCATTAATCTCAGGAACATAACAGGCTTTTCTAGCACACAGAAGACAGAGGCTTAGACAAAATGCCAACACAGAGGAATTCATCCCAAATGAAAGAATAAGATAAGGTAAAGACAGAGATCTAAGCAAAGCAAATATAAGTAACATGCCTGATCCAGAATTTAAAGCAACAATCATAAGGGTACTCAGTGGGCTTGAAAAAAGAATGGAAGACCTCAGGGAGGCCTTTACCACAGAGATAAAAGAGTTTTAAAAAAATCAGTCAGAAATAAACAATGCAATCACTGAGATTCAAAACAGAATTGATGCAATGAACACAAAATTGGAAAAACCAGAGGAACAAATAAGTGATACAGAAGATAAAACACGGGAATATAATAAAGCTGAACAAAAGAGAGAAGGAAGAATTATGCAACCCAAGAATAGACTTAGGAACTCAGTGACTCCACCAAACATAATGACATTTGTATTATAGGAGTCACAAAAGAAGAGAAAAAAGGGGGAAAGAAAATTCATTTCAAGAATTAATAGCTGAAAACTTCCCTAATCCGGGGACGGAAACAGACAACCAGATCCATGAGACACACAGAACTCCCATCAAAATAACAAAAGCAAGCCAACACCAATAAATATTGTAATTAAATTTACAAAATATAGTGATACAGAAAAAATCCTAAAAGCAGAAAGACAAGAGAAGCTCCTAACTTATAAGGGAACACCCATAAGCTTAGCTGCAGATCTCTCAACAGAAACATGGCAAATAAGAAGGGAGTGACATAATATATTCAAAATGCTGAATGGAAAAAAAACTTTAGCCAAGAATACTTTATATAGCAAGGCTAGCATTCAGAATAGAAAGAGAGATAAAGAGATTCTCAGACAAACAAAAACTAAAGAAGTTCATGACCAGTAAACCAGTCCTGCAAGAACTATTAAAGGGGCCTTTTGAGTAGAAAGGAAAAACCAAAAATTACAAATAAAAAAAAGAAATAGTGAAAATCTCCAGAAACCACAACAAAACAAGTAATAACTCATTGATAAAACTCATTGATAAAAATACAATGATAGTAGGGAACTTTAACACCACCTTTACATCAATGCACAAATCATGTAAGCAAAAAATCAACAAGGAAACAATGGCTTTGAATGACACACTGGGCCAGATGAACTTAACATATATATTCAGAACATTCAATCCTAAAGCAGCAGAATGCAGTCTTTTCAAGTGCACATGGACCATTCTCCAGAATAGATCACATACTAGGTCACAAATCAGTCTTCAAAAAGTAGGGAAAGATTAAGATCATACCATGCATATTTTCTGACCACAACACTATGAGACTCAAATTGAACCACAAGAAAAAACTTAGAAGATCACAAATACATGGTTAAACAGGATGCTAATAGGGCACCTGGGTGGCTCAGTTGGTTAAGCATCTGCCTTCGACTGAGGTCATGATCCCAGGGTCCTGGGATTGAGTCCTGCATTGGGCTCCCTGCTCACTGGGGAGCCTGATTCTCCTTCTCCTCCTTGCTCATACTCTCTCTCACTATCTCTGTCGCTACCTCTCTCTCAAATAAATAAAAATTAAAAAAAAAACCCAGGATGCTAATAAACAATGAATGCATCAAAAAGGAAATCAAAGAAGAAATGAAAAATACATGGAAACAAATGAAAATGAAACATGACAGTCCACAAACTTTGGGATGCAGCAAAAGTGGTCATAAGTGGGAAGTATATAGCAATACAGGCCTAGCATAAGAGGCAAGAAAAATCTCAAATAAACAATTTAACCTTACACCTAAATTAGCTAGAAAAAGAACAACAAATGAAGCCTAAAGTCAGCAGAAGAAGGGAAGAAATAAAGATTAGAGCAGAAATAAATGATATAGAACCTATAAAACAATAGAACAGATCAATGAAACAAGAAGCTGGTTCTTTGAAAAAAATAATAAAATGGATAAATCGTAAGCCAAACTTATCACAAAGAAAAGAGAAAGGACCTAAATAATTACAAATGAGAAAGGAGAAATAATAACCAACACCACAAAAATACAAATAATTCTACAAAAATATTATGAAAAACTACATGCCAACAAATTGAACAACCTGGAAGATATGGATAAATTCCTGAAAACATATAAACTACAAAAACTGAAACAGAAGAAATAGAAAATGTGAGCAAATAACCAGCCAGAGAAATTGAATCGGTAATCAAAAACCTCCCAACAAACAAAAATCGAGGGCAAGATGCCCTCACAGGAGAATTCTACCAAACATCTAAAGAAAGGTTAATACCAATTCTTCTCAAATTTTTCCTAAAATAGAAATGGAAGGAAACTTCCAAATTCATTCTATGAGGGCAACATTACCCTGTTCCCAAAACCAGATAAAGACTCCATTTAAAAAGAGAACTATAGGCCAATGTCCCTGATGTGCATTGATGCAAAAAAATCTCAACAAAATACTGGCAAACCGAATCCAAGAGTACATTAAAAGAATCATTCATCACAATCAATGGGGATTTATTCCTGGGCTGCAAGGGTAGTACAATATTCACAAATCAATTAACGTGATGCACCACATTAATAAAAGAAAGGATAAGAACCATACGATCAGCTTAATAGCTGCAGAAAAAGTATTTGACAAAGTATGACATCATTCATGATAAAAACCCTCAACAAAGTATGGTTAGAGGGAACACACCTCAACATAATAAAGGCCATATATGAAAAACACAAAACTAGTGACATCCTCAGTGGGGAAAAACAGAGCTTTTCCTATGGTCAGGAACAAGACAGGGATGTCTACTCTCACCCTTGTTCATTGACATAGTACTGCAAGTCCTAGCCTCAGAAATCAAAAAACAAAAGCAATAAAAGTATCCAAATTGGGAAGGAGGAAGTAAAACGTTCTATATAGACAAGATACTCCATATAGAAATCATGAAAGACTCCACCAAAAAAAAAAAAATTGCTAGAACTGATACACGAATTCAGTAAAGACTCATGCTACAAAGTCATCATACAGGTATCTGTTGCATTTCTATACACCAATAATGAAGCAGCGGAAAGAGAAAGCAAGGAATTAATCCCATTTAGAATTGCTACAAAAAGTGTTGATACCTCCTAGGAATAAACCCAAACAAAGAGGTAAAAGACCTATACTCTTAAAACTATAAAACGCTGATGGAAGAAATTGAAGGTGGCACAAAGAAATGGAAAAACATTCCATGCTTATAGATTGGAAGAACAAATATTGTTAATATGTCTATAGTACCCAAAGAAATCTACACATTTAATGCATCCCTATCAAAATACCACCAGCATTTATCACAGAGTTAGAACGAACAATCCAAAAGTTTGTATGGAACCACAAAAGACCCCTAATAGCCAAAGGAATCTTGAAAATGAAAAGTAAACCCAGAAGCATCACAAATCTGGACTACCAATCTGTATATCACAAAGCTGTATGATTGAAACAGTATGGCACTGGCACAAAAAATACACATAGATCTGTGGAACAGAATAAAAAAAAAAAAACACACAGAAATCAATCCACAACTCTATGGTCAATTAATCTTTGACAAAGCAGGAAAGAATATCCAATGGAAAAAAGACAGTCTCTTCAACAAATGGTGTTGGGAAACCTAGGGAGCAACATGCAGAAAAATGAAAGTAGACCACTTTCTTACACCATACACAAAAAATAAAATCAAAATTGATGACAGACCTAAATGTGGGACAGGAAACCGTTACAATCATAGGGGAGGACAGAGGTAGTAACCTCTGCGACATCAGCCATAGCACCTTATTACTAGAGATGACTCTTGAAGCAAAGGAAGCAAAAGCAAAAATGAATGATTGGGACTTCATCAAAAGAAAAAGCTTCTGCACAGTGAAGGAAGCAATGAACAAAAATAAAAGGTAACCTAAGGAATGGGAGCAGATTATTGCAAGTTGCATGGCTGATAGATATATTAAAGGGTTATTATCCAAAATACAAATTACATCCAAAATGTAAAGAACTTACAAACTCAACACCCAAAAACCAAATAATCCAGTCAAAAAATGGACATAATTCATGAATAGAGATTTTCTTTTCCAAAGAAGATATACAGATGGCCAACAGACACATTAAAAGATGCTCAACATCTCTAATAACCAAGGTAATACAAATCAAAGCAAATGAGATATCACCTCAATGCAGTCAGAATGGCTTAAATTAACAACACAAGAAACAAGTGTTGGTAAAGATGCAGAGAAAGGGGAAATCGCTTGCACTGTTGGTAATACAAACTGGTGCAGCCACTCTGGAAAACAGTATGGAGATTCCACAAAAAGTTAAAAATAGAGCTACCTAGAATATGGCAATTGCCCTACATGTTTAACAAAAAAAATACAAAATAATTAATTCGAAGGGATACATGCATACTGGTGTTTATAGCAACACTATGAACAATAGCCAAATTATGGAAAGAACCTAAATGTCCAAGGTATATATAAATAATGGAATATTACTCATCCATAAAAAGGAATTAATTCTTGTTATTTGCAATGACATGAATGGAGCTAGAGTGTCTTATGCTAAGCGAAATAAGTCAGTCAGAGAAAGACAAAGACCATTGATTTCATTCATTTGTGGAATTTAAGAAACAAAACAAATGAACATGGGGGGGGAAGATAGGAAAACCAAGAATCAGGCTGTTAACTATAGGTAACAAAATGATGGTTATTAGAGGGGAGATGGCTGAGGGGATGGGTTCAGTTGGTGTTGAGGATTAAGGAAGTCACCATTTTGATGAACACTGGGGGTGGTATATAAATGTTGAGTAACTGAATTTTATGCCTGAGACTAATATTACAATGTTAACTAAGTGGAGTTTAAATTAAAAATAGATCTCTCCTTCATACCATATACTGAAATAAGTCACACAGGAAGAAAATAAAACCACTAAAAAATAAAAATAAACACAAGGAAACAAATGGAAATGAAAGCACAGTGTCCCAAAACCATTGGGATGTAGTAAAAGATGTTCTAGTAGGAAAAATAATAGCAATAAATGCCTACTTCAAAAACAAGAAAGGGAGGAAGGCAAGATGGTGGAGGAGTAGGGGACCCCATTTCAACTGGTCCCCTGAATTTAGCTGGATATCTATCAAACCATTTGAACACCTACAAAATCAACCTGAGAAGTAAGAATATATAATGATCTCTACAAGCAGCAAAAATACTGCATTTGGCAATGTAGGAAGGGTCGAGTCATGAATCTGCAGGGAGATATTGGAAGAAAAACAGAAGGGAGAGGGAGCCACCATAAGCTGGTGCCTGGAATGTGATATAATACCAGAGCGCAAAATTGGAACCCTTAGAAATCTGCTCTAGTAAGAGACACCCCTCCCTGAAGGGGACTTTGGAAATGAAAAGGCAGAATCCTAGGTAGGGCATTGTGGTCTCAGGATATGAGGGACCACAGAGCAAAAGGAGATTTCTGAAATGGTAGAGGGCCCAAGCATTGGAGCCAGGAAGCTGGTTATGGTCAGCAAGCACAGGAAGGGACTCTCAACTAGGATCCCCAGAAACCTCCAACCAGGTGGGTCAATATCCACTCTGTCTTTGAACAGCCTGAAAAAAACTGGAACCAGCACCCACGACAGGGCAAAAACCTCGCAGAGCAGTAGTGACCGGGAAAGGGCTTTAGAGCGGAACCAGACCTGATTCCTAGCTTCGGGTGCAGGAGTGAGCCCACAGCCACTCAAGGTTTTAAAAGCACAGAGGGCAGAGATAATCCCAGACACCTGAAAACACTTCTGAGAGAGTAGCTATGGACGTGCACCATGGGAAGCTGTGGTTTTCAGCAGTGCAAGCAGAAGTGGAAACTGTTTGTCATGCAGAGTTTATTAAATAGGGCAGACTCCGAATTAACTGCTCTGGGCCACAGGTTTGGCTGCGGCCATTTTTGCTCTGATCTCCTGAAGAGGCACGGAAAGGTCTCAGGGTAGAAAAGACACTCAGAAATCTGCTCAAACTCAACACCCAAAAGCCAAATAAGGAAGTCAAAAAATGCGCAGAAGACATGAAAAGACACTTCTCTGAAGAAGACATACAAATGGCTAACAGACACATGAAAAAAAGTTCATCATCATTAGCCATCAGGGAAATTCAAATCAAAACCACACTGAGATACCACCTTATACCAGTTAGAATGACAAAAATTGACAGGGAAAGAAACAACAAATGTTGGAGAGGTTGTGGAGAAATGGGAACCCTCTTACACTGTTGGTGGGAATGCAAGTTGGTAGAGCCAATTTGGAAAACAGTGTGGAGGTGCCTCAGAAAATTAAAAATAGAGCTACCTTATGACCCAGCAATTGCACTCCTGGGTATTTACCCCAAAGACAGAGATGTAGTGAAAAGAAGGGCCATATACACCCCAATGTTCATAGCGGCAATGTGCACACTAGCCAAACTGTGGAAAGAGCCAAGACGCCTTTCAACAGATGAATGGGTAAAGAAGATATGGTGCAGGGCGCCTGGGTGGCTCAGTTGGTTAAGCGACTGCCTTCGGCTCAGGTCATGATCCTGGAGTCCCTGGATCGAGTCCCTGCTCGGCAGGGAGTCTGCTTCTCCCTCTCCCACTCCCCGTTTGTGTTCCCTCTCTCACTGTGTCTTTCTCTGTCAAATAAATAAATAAAATCTTTAAAAAAAAAAAAAAAGGAAGATATGGTCCATATATACAATGGAATATTAGCCATCAGAAAGGATGAATACCCAACTTTTACATCAACATGGATGGGACTGGAAGAGATTATGCTAAGTGAAATAAGTCAAGCAGAGAAAGTCAATTATCATATGGTTTCACTTATTTGTGGAACATAAGGAATAGCATGGAGGACATTAGGAGAAGGAAGGGAAAGATGAAGGGGTTCATCTCTCGGGGGGAGAGATGAACAATGAGAGACTATGGACTCCGAGAAACAAACTGAGGTAGAGGGGAGGGGGATGAAGGGATGGGTTAGCCCGGTGATGGGTATTAAGGAGGGCACGTACTGCATGGAGCACTGAGTGTTATAGAAAAACAATGAATCGTGGATCACTACATCAAAAACTAATGATGTATTGTATGGTGACTAACATAACATAATAAAATAAAATTTAAGAAAAACAAAAACAAAAACAAAAAAAAAGAAGTCTGGTTTCCACAGAACTCATCCCCCAGATAGGGGGTGGAGCAACTCCGCACAGGCAGGATTACCTGAGAAAAAGAGCAGTTGGCCCATCGCCCAGAAGACGGGCTGGAAGAACAGGTGGATGACAATCCTCTGGATCCTATAGGACTGTAAAATCCCAACACAAGGGGAAAAATGCATATGGAGATCCAGGTGTGGCCTCACAAATTGTTTATTTTTCAGACATTATTGTCTTATTTTTTTCCACTCATTTGTTTTATATTTTTTTCTTTTTACTTTTCTCATGCCATTTTCCCTGCTGTATTCTTCTTTATACCTTCTCCTCATTTCAGCAAGACGTCTATTATACCAACTCATTTTTTAAAATATTTTATTTATTTATCTGACAGAGAGTGAGAGAGCACAAGCAGGGGAAGCAGCAAGCAGAGGGAGAGGAAGAAGCAGGCTCCCCACTGAATAGAGAGCCCGATGTGGGGCTTGATCCCAGGACTCTGGGATCATGACCTGAGTTGAAGGCAGCCACTTAACCAACTGAGCCCCCCAGGAGCCCCCCAACTCATTTTTTCATAGGGGCTTTTTAACTTGTATTTTTGCACACCTATATTTTTATGCATGCATATATGCATTATTTTAGCCCAATTTCACTCTACTCAGTTTTACATTTTTATATATACAAGTTTTACTTTCCGAGTAATTTTGGGACATAGTGTCCTCTAACACACAAACCAAAATACACCCAGGAACAACTAAAACACCCTGCTTTGTCTACCCTAAGAGATTGTAGCCCTCCTTTCATTCCCTCCCTTTTTTATCTAATATATATATATATAATTTTTTTAATTTTCAATTATTTAATTATATTCTTCTGTTTCATTTTGGCTTTGTTTTTTCAGTGGTAGCATCTAACCACTTAGGATTTTCTAGGGTGCATGTAGCTTGGGTCCTGGTTGATATTTTGGACTCTGTCCATTCGTTCAACCATCCATCCACAGAATGACTAGGAGGAGGAACTCTCAACAACAACAGAAAAAGACCAGACACAATGATCTCTGCCTCAGAACTAATGGATATGAATATAAGCAAGATATCAGAGACAGACGTCAGGATAGCAATCATGAAGTCAATAGCTACACTTGAAAAAAGCATTAGTGACAATATAGAAACTCTAAGGGCAGAAATGAGATCTCATTAGGATGAACTTAAAAATGCTATGAATGAGATGCAGTCAAGACTGGATACTCTAAAAGCCAAGGTAAATGAGTCAGAAGAGTGAATTGGTGATCAATAAGATAAGCTGATTTAAAGGAAGAAAGCTGAAGGAGATAGGGAGAGGCAGCTAGTGGCACATGAAAATAGACTTAGAGAGATTAACGACGCCATGAAACTTTTGAATGTCAGAATTGTTGGGATCCCCAAGGGGGTGGAGAGAGAGAGAGGGCTAGAAGGTGTATTTGAGCAAATTGTAGCTGAGAACTTCCCTAATCTGGAGAAGGAAATAAGCATCAAGTACAAGAGGCAGAGAGGACCCCTCCCAAAATCAGTAAAAAATAGATCAAACCCCTGACACATAATAGTGAAGCTTGAAAACCTTAGAGCAAAGGAAGCTATCCAGAGAGCAGCTAAGGGGAAGAGATTATTTACATATGGAGGGAGGAATATCAGCATAGCATCAGACCTGTCCACATAGACCTGGCAAGCCAGAAAGGACGGACAGGATGTATTTAATGTATGAAATGAAAAGAACATGCAGCCAAGAATACTTTACGCAGCAAGACTGTAATTCAGAACGGATGGAGAGATAAAGAGCTTTCAGGACAGGCAGACACTGAAAGAATATGTGACTGCTAAGCCAGCCCTGCAAGAAATATTAAGAGGGATTCTGTAAATGAAGAGAAACCCCAAGAGTTTCTTGGGTTAGACTAGAAAGGAACAGAAAACCTACAGAAACAGGCACCTTACAGGCAATACAATGGCACTAAATTCATGTCTTTCAATAGTTACTCTCAACGTGAAAGGGCTGAATGCTCCCATCAAGAGACACAGGGTTTCATATTGGATAAAAAAGCAGGACCCATTCATATGTTGTTTACAAGAAACTCATTTTGAACCTAAAAACACCAACAGATTGAAGATAAGGGGATGGAGAACAATTTACCATGCCAACAGACCTCAAAAGAAAGCCAGGGGAGCAACCCTCATATCTGACAAATTAGATTTTAAACCAGACTGTAGTAAGAGATGAAGAGGGACACTATATCATAGTTAAAGGGTCTGTCCAAGGAAAAGATTTGACAATTGTAAATATCTATGCCCCCAACATGGGAGAAGCCAATTATATAAACCAGTAAATAAACAAAATAAAGAAGTGTATGGATAATAATACATTAATAGTAGGAGAACTCAACACTCCACTCACTGCAATGGACAGATCATCTAAGCAGAAGATTAACAAAGAAACAAGAGCTTTGAATGACACATTGGACCAGATGGACTTTGTAGATATATACAGAACATTCAACTCTAAAAAACGAGAATAGATATTCTTCTTGAGTTCACACAGAATGTTCTCCAGAATAGACCACATACTGGGTCACAAATCAGGTCTCAGTTGATACCAAAAGATTGAGATTATTCCTTGAATGTTATCACACCATAATGCTTTGAAACTGGAACTAAATCACAAGAAGAAATGTGGAAAGAACTCAAACACTTGGAAGCTAAATATCATCCTACTAAAGAATGAAAGGGTCAACCATGAAATGAAAGGAGAACTTAAACAATTCATGGAAACCAATGAGAATGAAAACACATTGATCCAAAACCTATGGGATACTGCAAAGGTGGTCCTAAGGGGGAAATACATAGCCCTCCAAGGCTCTCTCAAAAACTTAGAAAACTCCCAAATGCACAAGCTAACCCTACACCTAAAGGAGCTGGAGAAAGAACAGCAAATAAAATTTAAACCAAGCATGAGAAGAAAAAATAATAAAGATTAGAGCAGAAATCAATGAAATAGAAATCAGAAAAACAGTAGAACAGATCAACAAAACTAGAAGATGGTTCTTTGAAAGAATTAATAAGATCGATCAACCACTGGCCAAACATATCCAAAAGAAAAGAGAAAGGACCAGAATTAATGAAAACATGAATGAAAGAGGAAAGATCACGACTAACACCAACCAAATAGAAACAATTATTAGAAATTAAGGCAACTGTATGCCAACAAATTAAGCAACCTGGAAGAAATGGATGCATTCCTGGAAACTTACAAACTACCAAGACTAAAACAGGAAGAAATGGACAACCTGAATAGACCAATAACCAGTAATAAGACTGAAGCAGTGATCAAAAACCTCTGAAAAAAAACAAGACTCCAGGGCCAGATGGCTTCCCAGGGGAATTCTACCAAACATTTAAAGAAGAAATAATACCTATTTGACTGAAGCTGTTCCAAAAAAAGAAAGAAAGAAAGAAAGAAACAGAAGGAAAACAGCCAAACTCGTGCTATAAGGCCAGCATTACCCTGATCCTCAAACCAGGCAAAGACCCCAACAAAAAGGAGAATAACAGACCAATATCCCTGATGAACATGGATCCAAAAATACTCAACAAGATCTTAGCTAATAACAACCAACAGTACATTAAAAGGATTATTTACCACGACCAAGTGGGTTTTATGCCTGGGATGCAAAGGTGGTTCAATATTTCCAAAACAATCAACATGGTAAAGCACATCAATAAAAGAAAGGACATGAACTATATGATCCTCTCAATTGATGCAGAAAAGGCATTTGACAAAATACAACATCCTTTCCTGATTAAAACTCTTCAGAGTATAGGGATAGAGGGAACATTCCTCAATACCATAAAAACCCTCTATGAAAAGCCCACAGAAAATATCATTCTCAATGGGGGAAAGCTGAGAGCCTTTCCGTTAAGATCAGGAACATGACAGGAATGTCCACTCTCACAACTATTGATCAACATAGTACTGGAAGTCCTAGCCACAGCAATCAGACAACAAAAAGAAATAAAAGGCATTCAAACTGGCAAAGAAGTCAAACTCTCCCTCTTTACAGATGATATGATTCTTTATGTTATGTGGAAAACCCAAAACACTCTAACACCAAATTACTAGAACTCATACAGCAATTCAGCAATGTGGCAGGATACAAAATCAATGCACAGAAAGCAGTTGCTTTCTTATACACTAACAACGCAACGCAACTGTTGAAAGAGAAATTAAAGAAACGATTCCATTTACAATAGCACCAAAAACCATAAGATACCTCGGAATAAACCTAACCAAAGAGGTAAAGGATCTATACTCTAGGAACTACAGAACACTTATGAAAGAAATTGAGGAAGGCACAAAAAGGTGGAAAAATATTCCATGTTCATGTACTGGAAGAATAAGCATTTTTAACATGTCTATCCTCCTCAGAGAAATTTACACTTTCAATGCCACCCATATTAAAATAACGTTGGCATTTTTCAAAGAGCAGGAACAAAAAATCCTAAAGTTTGTATGGAACCAGAAAAGGCCCCAAATCGCCAAGGAAATGTTGAAAAAGGAAAACAAAGCTCGGGGCATCACGTTGCCTGACTTCAAGCTATATTACTATGCTGTGATCACCAAGACAGCATGGCATTGGTACAAAAACAGACACATAGACCAATGGAACAGAACAGAGACTCCAGAAATGGTTTCTCAACTCTATGGTCAACTAAACTTTGACAATCAGGAAAAAATATCCAATGGAAAAAAGACAGTCTCTTCAATAAGTGGTGCTGGGAAAATTGGACAGCTACATATAGAAAAATGAAAATGGACCTTTTGCTTATACCATACACAAAGATAAACTCAAAATGGATGAAAGACCTCAATGTGAGACAGGAATCCACCAAAATCCTAGAGGAGAACATAGGCAATTACCTCTTCGACATCGACCACAGTAACTTCTTTCAAGACACGTCACCAAAGGCAAGGGAAACAAAAGCAAAAATGAACTTTTGGGACTTCATCAAGATCAAAAGCTTCTGCACAGCAAAGGAAACAGACAACAAAACTAAGAGTCAGCCCACAGAATGGGAGAAGATATTTGCAAATGACATTACAGATAAAGGGCTGATATCCAAGATCTATAAAGAACTTCTCAAACTCAACACTCAAAAAACTAATAACCCAGTCAAAAAGTGGGCAGAAGACATGAACAGACACTTCTCCAAAAAAGACATACAAATGGATAACAGACACATGAATAAATGCCCAACATCACTAGCCATCAGGGAAATACAAAACAAAACCACAATGAGATATCACCTTATACCATTTAGAATGATAAAAAATAACAAAACAAGAAACAACAAATGTTGGCGAGGATGTAGAGAAAGGGGAACCTTCTTATACTGTTGGTGGGAATGCAAGCTATTATAGCTACTCTGGAAAACAGTATGGAGATTCCTCAAGATGTTAAGAATAGAGCTACCCTACGACCCAGAAGTTGCACTACTAGGTATTTCCCCAAAAGATACAGATGTAGTGAAATGAAGGGGCACACCCCAGTTGTTCATAGCAGCAGTGTCCACCATAGCCAAACTGTGGAAGGAGCCATGATGTCCTTCAACAGATGAATGGATAAAGAAGATGTGGTCCCTATACACAATGGAATATTATTCAGCCATCAGAAAGGATGAATACTCACCATTTGCATCAACATGAATGGAACTGAAGGCGATTATGTCAAGTGAAGTAAGTCAAGCATAGAAAGACAATTATCATATGGTTTCACTCATATGTGGAACATAAAATCAATAGCACAGAGGACCATAGGGGAAGGGAGGGAAATCCAATGGGGCAGAAATCAGAGAGGGAGATGAACCATGAGAAACTATGGACCCTGAGAAACAATCTGGGGGTTTCAGAGGGGAAGAGGGTGGGAGGAGTTCGTAACAGGGTGATGGGTATTGAGGAGGGCATGTGCTCTTATGAGCAACAGGTGTTATACTTACCTAATGAATCATTGAGTTCTACATCAAAAACTAGTTGTGTACGATACAGTGGCTAAATGAACATAATAATAATAAAAAAATTACCCCCCTCCAAGAAAGGATACATCTCTAAAGGTAAGGGAAACAAAAGCAAAAATGAACTTTGGGACTTTATCAAGATAAAAACTTCTGCACAGCAAAGGAAACAGTCAACAAAACTAAGAGGAATCCATGAAATGGGAGAAGAGATTTGCAAATGACATTACAGATAAAGGGCTGGTATCCAGTATCTATAAAGAACTTCTCAAACTCAAACCCCCCAAAACAAATAATCCCATCAAGAAATGGGCAGAAGCCATGAACAGACACTTCTCCAAAGAAAAAATATAAATGGCTAACAGACACATGAAAAAATGTTCAACATCACTAGCCATCAGGGAAATACAAATCAAAACCACAATGAAATACCACCTCACACCAGTTAGAGTGGCCAAAATTAACAACACAGGCAACATGTGTTGGTGGGTATGTGGAGAAAGGGGAACCCTCTTACACTGTTGGTGGGAATGCAAGATACTACTGCCACTCTAGAAAACAAGGTGGAGATTCCTCAAGATGTTAAAAATAGAGCTACCCTACGATCCAGCAATTGCACCACTAGGTATTTTCCCAAAAGATACACATGTAGTGAAAAGTAGGGGCACCTGCACCCCAATGTTCATAGCAGCAATGTCCACCATAGCCAAACTGTGGAAAGAGCCAAGATGTCCTTCAAAAGATGAACGGATAAAGAAGAACTGGTACATATATGCAACAGAATATTATTCAGCCATCAGAAAGGATGAATACCCACCATTTGCATCAACATGGATGGAACTGAAGGGGATTATGCTAAGTGAAACAAGTCAACCATAGAAAGACAATTATCATATGGTTTCACTCATATGTGGTACATAAGGCATAGAGCGGAGGACCTCAGGGGAAGGGAGGGAAAACTGAATGGGAAAAAATCAGAGAGGGAGACAAAGCGTGAGATTCTCTGGACTCTGGGAAACAAACTGAGGCTTATAGAAGGGAGGGGGTTGGGGTCTGCAGTAGCCAGGTATGGGTATTAAGGAGGGTACATGTGTTGTGATGAGCACTGGGTGTTATACGAAACTAATGGATTTTTGAACACTACATCAAAACTTATGATGTACTATATGTTGGCTAATTGGACATAATTTAAAAAAAAAGCAAGAAAGTGTAAAATAAATGACCTAACATTACTCCTAGAAGACTAGAACAAAGAAAACCCCAAATCAGTAGAAGGAAATAAGTAATAAAGATTAGAACAGAAATAAATGAAATAGCAACTAAAAAAACAGTAGAACAGATTAATGAAACCAAAAGCTAAACGTTTAGCCAGACACATCAGAGATAGAGTGAGACAGAGACAGGCAGAGAGAGATTGAGAGAGTGAGAGAGAGAACACAAATAAAATCAGAAATGAATGAAGAGAAATAAACACCACCACAGAAATACAAAGGATTATAGGAGAATATTATGAAAAATATGCCAATGATTTTGGCAACCTGGAAGAAGTGGATAACTTCCTAGTAACATATAAACCAACAATATCGAATCAGGAAGAAATAGATAATTTGAACATATTGATTACCAACAATGAAATGATATCAGTAATAAACACCCAACAAAAACTCGCAAGCCAGGCCCAGATGGCTTCCCAGTTAATTCTACCAAACATTTAAAGAAGAGCTAATATCTATTCTTCTCAAGCTATTTTGAAAAACAGAAGAGGAAGGAAAACTTCCCAGTTCGTTTTTTAGGCATGAACTATATTGATATGAAAAGCAGATAAAGACACCACAAAAAAAGAGAACTGCTGTCCAATAACTCTGATGAACATAGATGTAAAAATGCTAAACAAAGTATTAGCAAACTGAATGCAACATACAGTAAAACAATCATTCACCACTATCAGTTGGAATTTATCCCTGGGTTGCAAGCATGATTCAATATTCACAAATCAATCAATGGGATATATCACATCAACTAGAGGAAGGTTGAAACCATCTAATCATTTGAGGGATGGCTGTGTGGCTCAGTTGGTTAAGCATCTGCCTTCAGGTGAGGTCATGATTCTCGGGTCCTGGGATCAAGTTCCACTTCAGGCTACTTTCTCAGTGAGGAACCTCCTTCTCCCTCTGCCTGCCACTCTCCCTGCTTATGCTCTATCTTTCTGACAAATATATAAATAAAAATTTAAAAAAAAAGAAACCAGTTAGTCATTTGAATAGCTACAGAAAAAGCTTTTGGCAAAGTACAGTGTTGATTCATGATAAAATCACTCAACAAAGTAAGTTTGAAGGGAGCATACCTCAACATAATAAAGGCCATAATGATAAACCAACAGATAACATCATCCTTCATAGGGAAAAATGAGAGCTTTTCCCATAAGATCAAGAACATGATAAGGATGTCCACTCTCACCAATTTTATTCAACATACTGCTGGAAACCTAGCCACAACTATCAGACAACAAAAAGAAATAAAAGGCACCCAAAATGAAAATGAATTAAAATGTTCACTATTTGCAGATGACATAATACTAAACATAGAAAACCTGAAATACTCCACCAAAAACAGTACCAGACCTGATGAATGAATTCAGTAATTTGCAGGATACTTTCATTTTCTATCTCTAATGATGAAGTGACAGAAAGAGAAATTAAGAAAACAATTCCATTTACAATTGGAGCAACAATATAAAGAACCTAGTAATAAACTTAATTAAGGCGGTGAAGGAGCTATAATCTGAAAAGTATAAAACATTGATGAAAGAAATTGAGGATGACAAAAACAACTGGAAGACATTCCATTCTCATGTATTGTGAGAACAAATGTCAAATAGTCCATACTACACAAAGCAAATTACAGATTTAATATAATCCCCATTAAAACACCACCATTATTTTTTACAGAACTATAGCAAATATTCTTAAATTTTTTATGGAACCATGTAAGACCCAAAATAGCCAAAGCAATCTTGAAAAAGAAAAACAAAACTTGAGGTATCACAATTCTACTTTGAAGATACACTAAAAGCCTGTAGTAATCAAATCAGCATGGTTGTGACACAAAAACAGATACACACATCAATGGAATAGAATAGAAAGCACAGAAATAAATTCACAATTGTATGGCCAATTCATCTTCCACAATGGAAACAAGAATATGTAAAGGGAAAAGGTCTCTTTGATGAATGGTGGAGGGAAAACTAGATAGCTACAGGCAGAATGAAATTGGATCACTTTCTTTTTGTTTTTTTAGATTTTATTTATTTGAGAAAGACAGAGATAGTGAGGTAGAGAGCACAAGTGGGGAGGAGAGGGAGAAGCAGGCTCCCCACAGAGCAGGGTGCCTGATGCGGGACTCCATCCCAGGACCCTGGGATCATGACCTGAGCCGAAGGCAGACGCTTAACCGACTGAGCCACCCAGGCGCCCGAAATTGAATCACTTTCTTAAGTAATACATAAAAATAAACTCAAAATGGTTTAAAGACCTAAATGTGAGACCTGAAGCCATAAAAATCCTAGAAGAGAAGACAGGCAGTAATTTCTCAATCACCGGCCTTAGAAACATTTTTCTAGATATGTCTCCTAATACAATGGAAACAAAAGCAAACCAACATAAAAAGCTCCTGCACAGCAAAAGAAGCAATCAACAAAACTAAAAGGCAACCTATGGAATGGGAGAAGACATTTGTAAGTGACATATTTGACAAAGGGTTAGTATCCAAAATACCTAAAAAACTTATACAACTCAACACCCGGAAGACACACGAAAAGATATTCAACATCACTCATCATAAAGGAAATGAAAACAAAAAATCACTTTAAACCTGTCAGAATGGCTAAAATAATACAAGAAACAACAGGTATTGACAAGGATGTGGGGAAAAAGGAGCCCTCCTGCACTTTTGGTGAGAATGCACAGTGTTGCAGCCATTGTGGAAAACAGTATAGAGGTACCTCAAAAATTAAAAATAGAGGCTGTGGAGGATTTAAGATGGCAGAGTAGTAGGGGGTAACTATACTTTCCTCGGCCCTTGAACACAGCTAGATAATCATGGAACACTACATCAAAAACTAATGATGTAATGTATGGTGATTAACATAACATAATAAAAAATAAAAGATGGCAGAGTAGTAGGGGGTAACTATACTTTCCTTGGACCTTGAACACAGATAGATAAATATCAAATCATCCCAAACACCCAAGAAATCTACCTGAGGCCTGAGAGACCAAACTGCACAACTAGAGGGAGAAAAGAGACTACATTGTGGAAGGTAGGAGGTGTGGAGATGTGATTTGAGGGAGAAAAGAATTGCGGGTGTTGCAGAGGGGAGTGAGTCTTGATCATGGACAAAGGAAAGAGAGAGAGAGTGCATCACACTGGGGTTCACACAGGAAAAACACTTCCCCCAAACCACTAACTGGCAAAATGAAAGGGGCTAGTTATTGTGAGTTTTAAAAACCAGTGGAGCTTTGTCAAAGAATGAAGTTTTAGAAGTCTGAGTCATTGCTGGTGTGGTGCCTGGCAGGAGCAGTAGTGCTCCTGTGGAGAAGGACAGAGGCCCAAGAGTGGACAGTGCAAACTGAGGATCCCCTGGAATGCACTGGGAGAGAAGGTTCCCCATTTGTGGATTGCATCTGGGAGAAGTGACACTGTCTCTCAGGAGACAAAAGAACCAGCAGGTGCCATTGTGCTGCCCAGTTCCTTAGCATAGGGGCAGAGACACCTGCTGAGGGCAATTAACCTGGCTGCCAGCTTTTGGCTTTCTGCTGCACTTTAAACTCCAAATTCCTGCACATTGGTGCGTCTGCCCTTCTGGGACAAACCGGCACCACACCCAGTATGGTAATACCATCCCCCGGAGGGTCAGCATGAGCCCACACCATGCCAGGCCCCTAAATTATGAAGTTTAAAAACTCAGCTGGTCTCCCTGAGAGAACACAGGTGTACTGCACTGACAGTTGGGCAGACAGACAAGACAAAGACAGGGTGAAAGCAGGGATCTGAGGGACACCTGGAACAACGAGGGTAAATGGTTCGCTCTTATTTGGGGGTTTCCAAGACACCTGCAGGTGTGGACACCCCACTCCAGGGAGGAGAGAGTGGGCTGGTGCCTTTTTTCTCACATACACATCAGCACAGACTGACCTCAGTGAACAGCACAGCACCCACAATGAATTCCTGAGCTGCCTACACTAAGTTCTGGTCCCCTGCAGTCTGCAGGTGCTTCTTTACTAGGTCAAGTGTGCCTGAGAACCAGAGCAGTGGGACCTTCCTCCAGAAAACCAGCACAAACCCCCTGCACAAACCAAGTCTACTGAACATAGAGTGCTGCAAAGCTTCAGATTTAGTGGAAATACTATCAGGCTTTTTTAGCAAGAAGACGACAGCACACCAAGCTAAAACTCATCACACACTGGACAAGGTCCAAACACTCCTCACTGTAAGCAAGGAGAAACTCTTCAGAGGACTGACCTGAGAGAAAGAGCAGCCAAGACACAGTGGCAGAGTTCACACAGCATACACCAGAAACACTTCCTGAAGCACCAAGCTCAGGACAGTATATGACCTCTTCTTAATGAAGTCATTACTCTCAGGAACAGGAAAGATGACAGGCTTTCCTAACACAGAGAAGAAGACAGAGACGGAAATAGAATGCCCAGATAAAAAATTTATCCCAAAAGAAAGAATAAGGAGAAGTCATGGCCAGTAATCTAATTGAAAGAGATATAAGTAATATGCCTGATCCAGAACTTAAAACAACAATCATAAGGATACTACCTGGGCTTCAGAAAACCATAGAAAACACCAGGGAGTCCCATCCTGCAGAGATAAAAGACTTAAAAACTAGTCAGGACAAAATTTTTAAAAAATGCTATAATGGAGATGCAAAACTGACTAGATGTAAAGATTACAAGGATTGGAGAAGCAGAAGAAGGAATAAGTGATTTAAAAGATAAAATTATGTAAAATAATGTAGCTGAAAGAAGAGGGAAAGAAACATATTGGATTACATATATAAACTGAGGGAACTCAGCAACTCTTTAAAGCATAATAACATTCATATCATAAGAGTAGTAGAAGAAGAAGAGAAGGAAAAAGGGGCAGATGGTTTATTTTAGCAAATTATAGCTGAAAACATCCCTAATCTTGGGAAGGAAACAGACATCCAAATCCAGGAGGCAAAAAGAACTCCCAACAATATCAACAAAAGCAAGACAACACCAAGACATGTCATAGTAAAATTTGCAAAAATAAATAAATAAATAAATAAATAAATAAATAAATAAATAAATAAATAAAAGAAATAATAATAATGAAAAAATCCTAAGAGTAGTAATCAAAAAGAAATCCCTAACTTACAGGGGAAGACAAATAAGGTTAGCAGCAGACTTATCCACAGAAACTTGCCAGAATGACATGGGATGATATATTCAAAATGCTAAACAGAAAAAATATGCAGGCAAGAATACTTTATCCAGCGAGGTTGTCATTCAGAATAGGAGAGATGAAGAGTTTCCAAGACAAATAAAAACAAAAGGAGTTAGTAACCACTAAACCAGCCCTGCAAGAAATATTAAAGGGAACTCTCTGAATGAAAAAATGACAAAGACTAAAAAGAAAACAGAGAAATCTACAGAAGCAATGACTTTAAAGGCAATACAATGGCACTAAATTCATATCTATCAATAATCACTCTGAATGTGAATGGACTAAATGCTTCAATGAAAAGACATAGGATGTCAGAATGGATTAAAAAAAAAAAACCCATCTATATATGCCTACGAAGACCCATTTTAGGCCTGAAGACACCTGCAGATTGAAAGTGAGGACAGGAAGAACGATTTGTCATGCTGATGGATGTCAGAAGAAAATCAGAGTAGCCATACTTATATCAGACAAACTACATTTTAAACCAAAGACTGAAACAAGAGATGAAGAAGAGCACTATATCATAATAAAGGGGTCTATCCTACAAGAAGATGTAACGATTGTAAATATTTATGCCCCTAACTTGGGAGCACCCAAATATATGAAATAATTAAAAACAAACATAAAGGAACTTATTGATAATAATGCAATAATAGTAGGGGACTTCAACACCACACTTACAGCAATGGACAGATCATCTAAGCAGAAAATCAACAAGGAAACAATCACTTTAAATGACACACTGGACCAGATGAACTTAATAAATATATTCAGGAGATTTCAACCTGAAGTTGCAGAATACACATTCTTTTTGAGTGTACATGGAACATTCTCCAGAATAGATCACATATTGGTCACAAATAAGATCTCAACAAATAAAAAAGATTAAGATCATACCATGCATATTTTCCAACCACAACACTATAAAACTTGAAGTGAACCACAAGAAGAAATTTGGAAGGACCATAAATATACAGAGGTTAAAGTACATCCTACTCAGGGTGCCTGGGTGGCTCAGTCAGTTAAGCGTCTGTCTTTCAGCTCAGGTCATGATCCCAGGGTCCTGGGATCAAGCCCTGCATTGGGCTCCCTGCTCAGCTGAGAGCCTGCTTCTCCCTCTCCCTCTGCCTGCCGTTCCCCCTGCTTGTGTTCTCTCTCTCTCTGTCAAATAAATAAATATATTCTTTAAAAAAAAGAACATCCTACTAAAGAATGAATGGGTCAACCAGAAAATTAAAGACATAATACAAAATATGCATGGAAGCAAATAAAAATGAAAACATGACAGTTGAAAACTTTTAGGATGCAGCAAAGGCATTCCTAAGAGGGAAGTATATTGCAACACAGGTCTGCCTCAAGAAGCAAGAAAAGTCTCAAGTACACAAGCTAATCTTACACCTAAAGGAGCTAGAAAAGGAACAGCAAATAAAACATAAAGCCAGCAGAAGAAGCGAAATAATGAAGATTAGAGGAAAAATAAGCAATATAGAAACAACATAGAAGAAACCAGTAGAACAGATCAACGAAATGAGGAGAGGGTTCTTTGAAAGAATTAATAAAGTTGATAACCCCCCAGCCAGATTTATCAAAAAGAAAAAAGACAGGATCCAAATAAATAAAATCTTGCATGAAAAGGGAGAGATCACAACCAACACCACAGAAATACAAACAATTATAAGAGAATATCATAAAAAATTATATGCCAACAAACTGGGCAATCTGGAAGAAATAGATAAATTCCTAGAAACATACAAACTACCAAAACTGAAACAGAAATAAATGGAAAAGACCCATAACCAGCAAAGAAATTGAATCCATAATCAAAAATCCCTCAACAAACAAAAGTCCAAGGCCAGATGGCTTCCCAGGGGAATTCTACCAGATATCTAAAGAAGAGTTAATAACTATTCTTCTCAGAATGTTCCAAAAAATAGAAATAGAAGGAAAACTTCCAAACTCATCCTACAAGGCCAGCATTACCTTGATTCCAAAACCAAACAAAGATGCCCAAAAAAGGAGAATTATAGGCTAATATCCCTGATCACATTGGATAAAAAATTTCTCAACAACATACTAGCAAGTAAAATGCAATGATGCATTAAAAAACCATTCACCATGATCAAGTGGGTTTTATTCCTGGGCTGCAGGGCTGGTTCAATATTTGCAAATCAAGCAATGTGATACACCACATTAATAAAAGAAAGGAAAAGAAACATATGAGATTCTCAGTAAATGCACAAAAAGCATTTGACAAAGTACAGCATACATTTTTTATAAAAACCCTAGACAAAATAGACATAGAGGGAACATACCTCGACATCATAAAGGCCATATATGAAAGACCCACAGCTATTATCAACCTCAATGGGGAAAAACTGAGAGCATTACAATTACGGTCAGGAACAAGACAGGGATATCCACTCTCACCACTGTTATTTAAAATAGTACTGGAAGTCCTAGCCTCAGAAATCAGAAAACAAAAAGGAATAAAAGTTGTGGTCCATATATACAATGGAATATTACTCAGCCCTCAGAAAGGATGAATACCCAACTTTTACATCAACATGGATGGGACTGGAGGAGACTATGCTAAGTGAAATAAGTCAAGCAGAGAAATCAATTATCATATGGTTTCACTTATTTGTGGAACATAAGGAATATCATGGAGGACATTAGGAGAAGGAAGGGAAAAATGAAGGGAGGGAAATCGGAGGAAGAGATGAACCATGAGAGACTATGGACTCTGAGAAACGAACAGGGTTTTAGAGGGGAGGGGGGGGATTGGTTAGCCTGGTGATGGGTATTAAGGAGGGCACGTACTGCATGGAGCACTGGGTGTTATACAAAAACAATGGATCGTGGATCACCACATCAAAAACTAATGATGTATTGTATGGTGACTAACATAACATAATAAAATTTAAATAATTAATTAATTAATTAATTTTTAAAAAGTCATCCAAATAGGTAAGGAAGAATTCAAACTTTCAGTATTCACAGATGACGATAGTCTATGTAGAAAACTTGAATGACTCCACCAAAAAATTGCTAGAACTGATATATGAATTCAATAAAATTGCAGGATACAAAATCAATGTATGGAAATCTGATGCATTCCTATACATCAATAATGATGCAGCAGAAAGTGAATTCAAGGAATTGATCCCATTTACAATTGCACCCAAAACCATAAGATACCTTGGAATAAACCTAACCAAAGAGGCGAAAGATCTATACTGTGACAACTAAAAAACATTGATGAAAGAAATTGAAGAGGACACAAAGAAATGGAAAAGCATTCCATACTCATGGATTAGAAGAGCATATACTGTTAAAATATCTGTACTACCCAAAGTAATCTACACATTCAATGCAGTCCCTATAGAAATACCATCAGCATTTTTCACGGAGCTAGAGCAAACCATCTTAAAATTTGTATGGAACCACAAAAGACCCTGAATAGCCAAAGCAATCTTGAAAAAGAAAGGAAAGCTGAAGTCATCACAATTCTGGAATTCAGGTTATATTACAAAGATCTACTCATCAAAACAGTAGGGTACTGGCACAAAAACTAACACATAGACAAATGGAAAAAAATAGAAAACCCAGAAATGGACCCACAACTATATGGCCAACTAAACTGCAACAAAACAGGATAGAATATCCGGTGGAAAAATAAAAGAGTCTCCTCAAAAAATAGTGCTGGAAAAACTGGAGAGCCACACGCAGAAGAATGAAACAACCATTCTCTTACACCATACACAAAAATAAACTCAAAATGGATGAAAGACCTAAATGTGAGAGAGGAAAACATCAGAATCTTAGAGGGGAACATAGGCAGCAAATGCGTTTGTTTGTTTGTTTGTTTGTTTGTTTGTTTGTTTATTTGTTTATTTTTTCCTTACATTCAGATACATATTTTTATTATGTTCAGTTAGCCACTGTATAGTACATAATTACTTTTTGATGTAGTGTTCAATGATTCATTAGTTAAGTATAACACCCAGTGCTCATCACAGCATGTGCCCTCCTCAATACCCATCACCCTGTTACCTCCTGTCCCCCCTCCTTCCTTCTGAAATCCCCAGATTGTTTCTTGGAGTCCATAGTCTCTCATGGTTCATCTTCATCTCTGATTTCCCCCCTTTTGGATTACCCTCCCTTCTCCTATTGTCCTCCATGCTATTGCTTATGTTCCACATATGAGTGAAACAATATGATAATTATCTTTCTCTACTTGACTTACTTCACTTAACAAAATTGGCAGCCAACTCTTTGAAATCAGCTGAGAAACTCCTTAATAGACACATCACTGGAGACAAGGGAACCAAAAGCAAAAATGAACTATTGGGACTTCATCAAGATAAAAATCTTCTGCACAGCATAGGAAACAATAAAAACCAAAAGGCAATGTATGAAATAAGAGAATATATTTGCAAATGACATATCTGATAAAGGGTTAGTATCCAAAATCTATAAAGAACTTATCAAAATCAACACCCAAAAAACAAATAATCCAGTTAAGAAATGGGCAGAAGACATGAATAGACATTTTTCCAAAGAAGACATCCAGATGGCTAACAGACACATGGAAAGATGCTCAACAACACTCATCAACAGGGAAATAGAAATCAAAACCATGATGAGGGGCACCTAGTTGGCTCAGTCGGTTAAGCATCCAACTCTTGATTTTGACTCAGGTCATGATCTCTGGGTCATGAGATTGAGCCCTGCATAGGGCTCCATGCTCAAGATTCTCTCTCTCTCTGTCTCAAATAAGTAAATAAATTAAAAAAACAAAAACACAATGAAAAACCAATGACATTGGACCTTGGCTAACTGAATTAAAAAAAAACACACACACACACAATAAGATACCACCTCATACCTGTCAGAATGGTTAAAATGAATAATACAGGAAACAACAGATGTTGGCAAGGACTCAGAGAAAAGGGAACCTCATGCACTGTTGGTGGGAATGCAAACTGTTGCTGCCACTGTTGAAAACAGTATAGAGATTCCACAAAAAGTTAAAAAAAGAACTACTGTTTGGTTCATTTGTATATTGTATACCTCTGTTGATGTTCTCATTTTGTTCATATATAATTTTCCTGATTTTACTTGGTTGTCTGTCCAGGTTGTCCATTAGCTTATTTAATATAAACATAAGACAGTTGATTAAAATTCTTTGTGGAGGGGCACCTGGGTGGCGTCTGCCTTCAGCTCAGGTCCTGACCCTGGGATCCTGGGATCAACTCCAGCATTGGGCTCCCTGCGCAGTGGGGAGTCTGCTTTTCCCTCTCACTCTGCTGCTCTCTCTCTCGAATAAATAAATAAGGCTTGGTGATGGACATTGGGGAGGGTATGTACTATGGTGAGCGCTGTGAATCGTGTGAGACTGATGAATCACAGACCTGTACCCCTGAAACAAATAATGTATGTTAATAAAAAATTAAAAAATAATATTTTTAAAAAATTCTTTGTTGAGTGAGTCTAAAGCCTGGATTTCTTTAGGGTCCATTTTTAAAAATTTATCTTATGTTCAAACGACATATGTTACCATGTATCTTTCCATGGCTTGCAAGATTTTGTTGAAAATCTGGCATTTGAAAAAGTCACCTTTTCCAGGATTTGTAGACAGGCTCCATACTGGAGAAGACCTTCATCAATTACCCTACCATGAAGGCTCAAGTTTTTTTCAGGACTTTTCTGAGGTCATGTCTTTCCTGAGCCTCTATATGTGGTTTCATAAAATTCCTTGGCATATGCAGCTACTTTTAAATTCCTCAATTTCCCTAAGAATCTCACCTTTGCTTCTTCTTGGAAATTTGTCTGTTCTATTGTATTCTGGTGCCTTTAGTTTTTGTTTTGTTTTTTTTTTTTTAGATTTTATTTATTTATTTATTTTCTTATTTACTTATTTATTTATTTATTTTAGGGAGAGAAAGCAGGGGGAGGGGCAGAAGGAGGGAGAGAATCTCAAGTAGACTGCGCTGAGCATGGAGCCTGACACTGGGCTCAATCTCATGACCCTGAGGTCACGACCTGAACCAAAACCAAGTCAGACACTTAACTGATTGAGACACTCAGGTGCCCCTCCTGGGCCTTTAATCTTTTGACCCTGGACACCTGTATATCTGCATATCCCCTGAAGTTCTCACTCAAGACTGTTTTTGGTGGCCTCTAACATAATATGCAAACTAAACCACTATCCCTCTCAGTGCTCCTTGCCAGGCAAGACAGAAAGCAATTTCTCAGGCTACAGTAACAGACAAGCCAGAACATTACAAGTACATTTTATCCATTTCTTTCTGTCCTGAGGAAGAAACTGGAAATTGGGTAGCTCACTCCCAACTGTGTGTACACTGTGATAGAAAGAAGGTAATGTAAGAAGGGAGCAAAAGTGCCAGAAAACTCCCTATAGTGTATTTTTCTTAGTTGGATGTTTGCTTGGTTGTTGCAGCTTCTTAAGTAGTTTCTAGGGTTCCCACAAAGCAAATTTGGACTGCATGTTGTTATTTGGTGTTTCCATGGGGAAACAAGGGCCTCAAAGCTTTCTATTCTGTCATCTTGCTGACATGACTCTTTCAGTTTTTGACTAGTAAGCCTTATGTCTGAGTTCCTGGGTATGGTTTCTGTCTATTTTGTTCTTTGAAATGGACCATAATTTGCAGGTTTTTTTATATGCCTTGTAATTTTTTGTGTGAAAATTAGACATTTCACTATTATAATGTAGTAACTCTAAAGGTCAAATTTCCCCACTTCCCCAAGGTTTGTTAAATTTCTTGATTGTTGCACACTGAAATAGTCCATTTTCGGAGATTTTCCAAACTATTTTGCAAAGACTATTCATCATTTTTGATCATTGAGGTATATTCCTTTAGCTTGGGTTCAGCTAAGGTTTAGACAAAGACTTCCTTAAATGGTAAAAGCTGAAAGCAAACAAACAAATAAAATACACACGAAGCTAAAGAGAAATGCCACCTCTCTCTACTTTTTGTTGTTTCTTCATTTATTGGTCCCTACTGGGGCAATTCTTCACAACCTCACTAGGTTTATTCTTACTTGAAGGATCAAGTGAAAATTTAATTTTTAAAGGACATTTTAGGACCTGTCTTTACTGGGTATTTACATGGCTTACCTATTGAATGTCCTAATTTCCCAAATAGTCTTACCCTACCTTTTCCTCCAGACATAAGATTGTATATCTCCACCCATAATCTCTTACCCCCAACATCTTTAGATTTGTAGTCCACCCTGCAACTTGTATAAGCAGTAACTAGTCATTTTCATACCTGTTTTCTGAGTTATTTGAAACAGAGATAAACACTTGCATCATTATTTCAGGTATCCCATACACAGGGTAAAATAGGCATATACAATAATTATAAAATAAGGTTTTCTCTGCTTCTATCTGTTCAGCAGAGGAAACTGGAAAACAAGCTGCTCAAAACCAATATTAAAATTGTGCTGGGGAGAGGTTAGAGCGAGTGTGACTAAAATGCTACATAATTTTCTGTTTGAAGATGGGTTTTTCTTGATTTGAAGTTTCTTCCTTGATTAGGAATTGTTGTAAATTTACTTTTATCCAAAGCAAATACAAAGTTGATTCAGACAATTTCTGGTAGTTTTTTTCAGTGTTTCTGTGGGAGAATGAGAATTTGGAGATTCCTACTCTACATATTGCTGACATCAAACTAATTTTCCCCTTTTTTTCTTTTTTTCTTTTTTTCATTTTTAAAAAGGACATTTCTTTTATGTATGTATGTATGTATTTATTTATTTATTTATTTAAAGATTTTATTTATTCATTTGACGAGAGAGACAGCGAGAGAGGGAACACAAGCAGGGGGAGTGGGAGAGGGAGAAGAAGGCTTCCCGCCAAACAGGGAGCCCGATGTGGGGCTCAATCCCTGGACCCTGGGACCATGACCTGAGCCGAAGGCAGACGCTTAATGACTGAGCCACCCAGGCGCCCCAAAAGGACATTTCTTTTAAAAATATGTTTAATTGTGGTAAAAATATATAACATTAATTGACCATAGAGTTGAGAGACCATTTCTGGGTTCTCTATGCTGTTCCATTGATCTATGTTTCTGTTTTTGTGCCAGTATAATACTGTCTTGATGATTGCAAATTGTAATACACCTTGATGTCCAGAATTATGATGCATCCAGCTTTGGTTTTCTTTCTTTCTTTTTTTTTCCTTTTTTTTTTTTAATTTAAATTCAATTAGCCAACATATAGTACAACATTAGCTTCATACGCAGTGTTCATAATTCATCAGTTGCATATAACACCCAGTGTTCATCACATCATGTACCCTCCTTAATGACCATTACCCAATTACCCCATCCCACCATGAACCTCCCCTCCAGAAACCCTCAGTTTGTTTCTTATACTTAAGAGTCTCTCATGGTTTGCCTCCCTCTCTGGTTCCTTCCCATTCAGTTTTCCCTCCCTTCCCCTATGATCCTCTGTGCTATTTCTTACATTCTACATATGAGTAAAACCAGGTGAAAACTGTCTTTCTCTGATTGATTTATTTTGCTCAGGATAATATGCTCCAGTTCCATCCATACCAATGTAAATGGTAAGTATTTATTCTTTCTGATCGCTGACTAATATTCCAATGTGCATTCACTCATCTGTCGATGGACATCTCAACTCTTTCTAAAGTTTGGCTATTGTTGACATTGCTGCTATGAACATTGGGGTGCAGGTGTCCCTTCAGATCACTACATTTGTGTCTTTGGGGTAAATGCCTAGTATTGCAAATGCTGGGTCATAAGGTACCTCTATTTTTAATTTCTTAAGGAAACTCCATAGCTTTCTCCAGAGTAGCAGTACCAGCTTGCATTCCCACCAACAGCATAAGAGGGTTCCTATTTCTCTCCATCCTCACCAACATTGTTTCCTGTCTTGTTAATTTTAGCCATTCTGACTGGTGTGAGGTGGTATCTCATTGTGGTTTTGATTTGTATTATCCTGATGGCAAGTGATGTGGAGTACTTTTTCTTGTGTCTGTTGGCCATTTGTATGTCTTCTTTGGAGAAGTGTCTGTTAATGTCTTCTACCCATTTATGGACTGGATTGTTTTTTGGGTGTTGAGTTTGAAAAGTTCTTTATAGATTTTGAATACCAGCCCTTTATCTGTACTGTCATTTGCAAATATCTTCTCCCATTCCATAGGTTGCCTTTTAGTTTTGTTGACTGTTTCTTTGCTGTGCAAAAGCTTTTTATCTTGATGAAATCCCAATAGTTCACTTTTTGCTTTTGTTTCCTTTGCTGTTGGAGATGTGTCTTGAAAGAAGTTTCTGTGGCCAATGTTGAAGAGGTTGCTGCCTGTGTTCTCCTCTAGGATTTTGATGGATTCCTGTCTCATATTTAGGTCTTTCATCCATTTTTAGTTTATTTTTTGTGTATGGTGTAAGAAAATGGTCCAGTTTCATTCTTCTGCATGTAGCTGTCCAATTTTCCCAACACCATTATTGAAGAGACTGTCCTTCTTCCATTGGGTATTCTTTCCTGCTTTGTTGAACACTAGTTAACCATAGAGTTGAGGGTCCATTTCTGGATTTTCTACTCTGTTCCAATAATTTATGTGTCTCTTTTTGTGCCAGTACCAAGCTGTCTTGATGATTCCAGCTTTGTAATATAGCTTGGAGTCAGGCATTGTGATGCCACCAGCTTTGGTTTTCTTTTTCAACATTCCTCTGGCAATTCGAAGTCTTTTCTGGTTCCATACAAACTTTAGGATTGTTTGTTCTAGCTCTGTAAAAAATATCGATGGCGTTTTGAAAGGGATTGCATTAAATGTGTAGATTGCTCTGGGTAGCATCAAAATTTTCACAATATTTGTTTTTCCAGTCCATGAGTATGGAATATTTTTTCCATTTCTTAGTGTCTTCCTCAATTTCTTTCATAAGTGTTCTATAATTTTCAGAATACAGATCTTTTACCTCTTTGCTTAGGTTTGTTCTTAGGTATCTTATGGTTTTTGGTGCAATTGTATATGGGATTGGTTCCTTAATATCCCTTTCTTCAATCTCAGTGTATAGAAATGTAAATGATTTCTATGCATTTATTTTATATCCTGCCACGTTGCTGAATTCCTGTATGAGTTCTAGCAATTTTGGGGTGGAGTCTTTTGGGCTTTCCACGTAAAGTATCATGTCATCTGCAAAGAGAGAGAGCTTGATTCTTCTTTGCCAGTTTGAATGTCTTTTATTTCTTTTTGTTGTCTGATTGCTGAGGCTAGGACTTCTAGTACTATGTTGAACAACAGTGGTGAATGGGCATCCCATGCATGTTCCTGACTAGGAGAAAAGTTCTCAGGTTTTCCCCATTTTTGTAGATGGTTTTTATGATATTGAGGTATGTTCGCTCTATCCCTACACTGTGTAGAGTTTTAATCAAGAATAGGTGCTGTATTTTGTCAAATGTGTTTTCAGCATCAATTGAGAGGATCATATGGTTTTTGTCCTTTCTATTATTAATGTGATATATCATGATTGATTTGAGAATGTTGAATCACACTTACAGCCCAGGAATACATCCCACTTGGACGTGGTGAGTAATCCTTTTAATATACTGTTGGATCCTATTAGCTAGTATCATGGTGAGAATTTCTGCATCCATGTTCATCAGGGATATTGGTCTATAATTCTCCTTTTTAGTGGGATGATTTTGGGATTAAGATAAGGCTGGCCTAATAGAACGAGTTTTGAAGTTTAGCTTCTCTTTCTTTCTTTCTTTCTTTCTTTCTTTCTTTCTTTCTTTCTTTCTTTCTTTCTTCTTTTTTTGGTGGAAGAATTTATTTAACTGAGTCTTTACCTGTTACAATTGTGGAAAACATTCACTCACAAAAGTATTTAATTTTAACAGTAATTTTTCTCTTGTTTGTGATTTTTGGGGATTGTCAAGTAACTCACACTGAAATTGACTCAGTATAACTTATTTAAACTTTTCAACTGAAGAGGCAGTAGTAGATTACATTAGGGTTTTAAAAGATTTGGCTAAGAATATTTTTTTCTTCCTTACAGTTTCCAGCTTCCTTTTTATTTTTTATTTATTTATTTTTTTTGTTTTCCCTTTCTATTTTTTGAAACAGCTTCAGAAGAGTAGGTATTATTTATTCTTTAAATGTTTGGTAGAGGAAGGGGGGAAAGATGGCGAAGGAGTAGGGGACCCTATTTCAACTGGTCCCCAGAATTGAGCTGGATATCTACCAGACCACTCTAAGCACCCACAAAACCAGCCTGAGATGTAAGAAGATCTGGATCTTTACAAACAGAATATCACAGATGGTTGGTTTCAAGGTACAAAGTGGGGAGAATAAATATTGTTAAAATGTCTATGCTACCCAGAGCAATCTATACCTTCAATGTCATCCTGATCAAAATTCCAATGACATTTTTCAAAGTGCTGGAGCAAACAATCCTAAAATTTGTATGGAATCAGAAAAGACCCCGAATTGCCAAGGAAATGTTGAAAAAGGAAAACAAAGCTAGGGGCATCACGTTGCCCGATTTCAAGCTATATTACAAATCAGTGATCACCAAGACAGCATGGTACTGGCACAAAAACAGACCTATAGACCAATGGAACAGAATAGAGAACCCAGATATGGACCCTCAACTCTATGGTCAAATAACCTTCGACAAAGCAGAAAAAAACATGCAATGGAAAAAAGACAGTCTCTTCAATAAATGGTGCTGGGAAAATTGGACAGCCACATGTAGGAGAATGAAACTCGACCATTCTCTAACACCATTCACAAAGATAAACTCAAAGTGGATGAAAGACCTCAATGTGAGACAGGAATCCTTCAAAATCCTAGAGGAGAACATAGGCAGTAACTTCTTTCACATCAGCCACAGCAACTGCTTTCAAGATACATCTCCAAAAGCTGGTGAAACAAAACAAAAATGAACTTTTGGGACTTCACCAAGATAAAAAGCCTCTGCAAAGCAAAGGAAACAGTCAACAAAACAAAGAGGCAGCCCACAGAAGGGGAGAAGATATTTGCAAATGACACTACAGACAAAGGGCTGGTATCCAAGATCTATAAAGAACTTCTCAAACTCAACACCCAAAAAACAGAGAACCAAGTCAAAAAGTGGGCAGAAGTTATGAAAAGACACTTCTCTGAAGAAGACATACAAATGGCCTACAGACACATGAAAAAATGTTCATCATCATTAGCCATCAGGGAAATCCAAATCAAAGCCACATTGAGATACCACCTTACACCAGTTAGAATGGGAAAAATGGACAGGGAAAGAAACAACAAACGTTGGAGAGGTTGTGGAGAAAGGGGAACCCTCTTGCACTGTTGCTGGGAAAGCAAGTTGGTAGAGCCACTTTGGAAAACAGTGTGGAGGTTCCTCAAAAATTTAAAAATAGAGCTACCCTATGACCCAGCAATTGCACTCTTGGGTATTTACACCAATGACACAGATGTAATGAAAAGAAGGGCCATATGCACCCCAGTGTTCCTAGCTGCAATGTCTGCAATAGCCAAACAGTGGAAAGAGCCAAGATGCCCTTCAACAGATGAACGGATAAAGAAGATGTGGTCCATATATATAGTGGAATATTACTCAGCCATCAGAAAAGATGAATACCCAACTTTTCCATCAACATGGATGGGACTGGAGGAGATTATGTTAAGTGAAATAAGTCAAGCAGAGAAAGTCAATTATTATATGGTTTCACTTATTTGTGGAACATAAGGAATAACATGGAGGACATTTGGAAAAGGAAGGGGAAAATGGGGGGGGGGATTGGAGGGAGAGATGAACCATGAGAGACTATGGGCTCTGAGAAACAAACAGGGTTTTAGAGGGGAGGGGGAGGGGGGATTTTTTAGCCCAGTGGTGGGTATTAAGAAGGTCATGTACCGCATGGAGCACTGGGTGTTATATGAAAACAACGGATTGTGGATCACCACATCAAAAACCAATGATGTATTGTATGGTGACTAACATAACATAATAAAATTAAAAAATAAATAAATAAAAAATAAAAATAAAAAAATAAATATTTGGTAGAATTCCCCTGAGAAGCCACCCGGCCCTGGATTCTTGTTTGTTGGGAGAATTTTGTTTACTGTTTCAATTTCCTTGCAGGCTGTGGGTCTGTTAATGTGTTCTATTTCTTTCTGTTTCAGTTTTGGTAGCTTGTTAGTTTCCAGGGATACATCCATTTCTTCCATATTGCCTAATTTGTTGGCATGTAGTTGCCCATAATATGTTATTAATATTGTTTGTATTTCCTTGGTGTTACTCCTGATATCTCCTCTTTCATTCGTGATTTTATTAATATGGGTCCTTTCTCTTTCTTTTGGATAATTCTGGCTAAGAATTTATCAATCATGTTAATTCATTCAAAAAACCAGCTTCTAGTTTCATTGTTCTGTTGTATTGTTCTTTTAGTTTCGATTTCATTAATTTCTGCTCTAACTTTATTATTTCTCTTCTCCTGCTTGGTTTACTCTTCTTTCTCCAACTGTTTTGGTTTAAAGTTAGCTTGTGCATTTAAGATTTCTCTAACTTTTTGAGAGGGACTTGTATTACTATGTACTTCCTTCTTAGAACCGCCTTTGTTTTATCCCAAACAGTTGTGTCTTCATTTTCATTCATTTCCCTGAATTATTTTTTTTTAATTTCCTGTTGACCTATTCATTCTTTAGTAAGATGTTCTTTAACTTCCAAGTGTTTAAGTTCTTTCCATCTTTCCCATGATTGAGTTCCAGTTTCAAAGCATTGTGGTCTGAAAATATGCAGTGAATAAGCCCAATGTTTTTATACCTGTTGAGACCTGATTTGTGACCCAGTATGTGATCTATTCTGGAGAATGTTCCATGTGCACTCAAGAAGAATTGTTTTTGTTGTTTTGTTGTTTTTGTTGTTTTAGGATCGAATGATCTGTATATATGTGTGAAGTCCATCTGGTCCAGGTTGTCATTCAAAGCCCTTGTTTCCTTGATGATCTTCTGCTTAGATGATCTGTCCATTGTTGTGAGTGGGGTGCTGAAGGCCCCTACACTTATTGTATTGTTATCATTGTGTTTCTTTAACTTGGTTATTAATTGGTTTATATACTTGCCTCCTCCCAAGTTAGGTGCATAAATCTTTATAATTGTTAGAACTTCTTGTTGATTGACCATTTTAGTATGACATAGCATCCCTCTTTATCCCTTACTAGTGTCTCTTTTTTAAATCTAATTTTTCTGATAAAAGGATTGTTACCCCAGCATTTTTAGATGTCCATTAGCATGATAAATGGTTCTCCACATCCTCACTTTCAATCTAGATGTGTCCTTAGGTATAAAATGAGACTCTTGAGTTGCAAAGTTGCAAAGTGACAAAAGGATGCTTGCAGGTCCCCATGACTCCCCTGGAAGAAATGCAGCCAGCGGGAGCTGCAGGATTCAGCAGTTAGGTACACAAAGAGCCTGTGCCCATGACTGGGCAACAGCTCTCAGGGCCTTGTGACCCCTGAAGGACACTGTAGCAGCACCCAGAGTGACCTGGGAGCTGCAGAAGAGGGTGCATGTGTAAACCCATGGCCGCTAGTGATTGTAAAGTCACAAAGAACAGAGATACTCAGAGGTCCCCATGTGGTGGGCACTAATTGCACAAGTCTGTGCAGTTTGGTTTGTGCAGAGGTGGAATTGATTTGATCTGGGGGATTTGTGGGGGGTATTTTGGACTCTGTCCATTCGTTCACATCCCTCAACAGAATGGCAAGGAGGAGGAACTCCCAACAAAGTAAAGAACAAGGGACAATGTCCTCTGCCACAGAACTAATAGATATGGATATAAGCAAGATGTCAGAGATAGAATTCAGGATAGCAAGCATGAAATCAATAGCTACGCTTGAAAAAAGCATTAGTGACAATATAGAATCTCTAAGGGCAGAAATGAGATCTAATCAGGCTGAACATAAAATGTTATGAATAAGATGCAGTCAAAACTGGATATTCTAACAACCTGGGTAAATGAGGCAGAAGAGCGAATTAGTGATCTACAAGATAAGCTGATAGAAAGGAAGGAAGTTGAAGAAGATAGGATAGGCAGCTAGTAGCACATGAAAATTGACTTAGAGAGATAAACAACACCATGAAACTTCCGAATGTCAGAATTACTGGGATCCCCAAGGGGGTGGAGAAAGATAGAGGACTAGAAGGTATATTTGAGCAAATCATAGCTGAGAACTTCCCCTATCTGGAGAAGGAAATAAGCATTTGAGTACAGGAAGCAGAAAGGATGCATTACAAAATTAATAAAAATAGATCAACACACCAACATATAAAGTGAAGTTGCAAATATTAGAGTCAATGAAGCTATCTTGAGAGTAGCCAGGGTGAAGAGATGTTTTTAATGTACAGAGGGAGGAACATCAGAATAATATCAGACCTATCCACACAGACCTGGCAAGCCAGAAAGGGCTGGCAAGACATACTCAGGGTACTAAATGAAAAGAGCAAAAAAAAAAAAAAAAGAAAAGAAAAGAAAAAGAGAAGAACATGCAGCCAAGAATACTTTATGTAGCAAAGCTGTTATTCAGAATGGACAGAGATAAAGAGCTTCCAGGACAGACAGAAACTGAAAGAATATGTGACCAACAAGCCAGCCCTGCAAGAAATATTAATGGAGATAATGTAAGCGAAGAGAACCCCCAAGAGTGATAGAGACCAGAAATTAACAGACACAATCTATAGAAACAGGGACTTTATAGGCAATACAATGGCACTAAATTCTTATCTTTCAATAGTTACTCTAAATGTAAATGGGCTGAATGCTCCCATCAAAAGACACATCAGATTGAATGAAAACAAAACAAAACAAAACAGGACCCATCCATATGCTGTCTACAAGAGACTCATTCTCATTTTGAACCTAAAAACACCTCCAGATTGAAAGTGAAGGAATGGAGAACTATTTATAGCAACTGGCCTCAAAAGAAAACCAAGGTCGCAATTCTCATATCATACAAATTAGATTTTAAACCAGAGACTGTAGTAAGAGATGTAGAGGGACACTATGTTATATTTAAAGGGTCTATCCGAGGAAAAGATCTAACAATTTTAAGTATCTATGCCCCCAAAATGGAAGCAGCCAACTACATAAGCCAACTAATAAAACTAATAAAAAATCATATTGATAATACATTAATAGTAGGAGACTTCAACACTCCACTCACAACAATAGACAGATCATCTAAGCATATCAACAATGAAATAAGAGCTTTGAATGACACATTGGATCAAATGGACTTCGTTGATATATACAGAACTTTCCACCCTAAAATAAAAGAATATTCATTCTTCTCGAGTGCACAGGGATCTTTCTCCAGAATAGACCACATACTGGGTCACAAATCAGGTCTCCATTGATTCCAAAAGATTGAGATTATTCCCTGCATGTTATCAACCACAATGCTTTGAAACTGGAACTCAATCACACAAAAAGATTTGGAAGGAATTGAAACACTTGGAAGCTAAATATCATTCTGCTAAAGAATGAATGGGTCAACAAGAAAATTCAAGAACTTAAACAATTCATGGAAACTAATGAGAATTGAAACACATTGGTCCAAACCTATGGAATCCTGCAAAGGCAGTCCTAAGGGGGAAATATATAGCCATCAAAGCCTCTCTCAAAAAAGTACAAAAATCCCAAATGCACAAGCTAATCTTACACCTAAAAGACCTGGAGAAAAACACCAAATAAAATCTAAACCAAACATGAGAAGAGAAATAATAAGGATTAGAGCAGAGACCAATGAAATAGAAACCAGAAAAACAATAGAACATGTCAACGAAACTAGAAGATGGTTGTTTGAAAGAATCAATAAGATCGATAAACCTCTGACCAGACTTATCCAAAAGAAAAAGGAAATGGCACAAATCAATAAAACAATGACTGAAAGGAAGAGATCATGTCTAACAACAATGAAATAAAAAAAAATTATTAGGAATTATAACCAGCAACTATATGCTGACAAATTAAGCAACCTGGAAATAAATGGTTGCCTTCCTGGAAGCTTATAAAATACCAAGACTTAAGCGGGAAAAAATAGACAATCTGAATTAAGTCAATAACCAGTAACGAAATTGAAGCAGGAATCAAAAACCTCCCAAAAAACAAGAGTCCAGGGACAGATGGCTTCTGAGGGGAACTTTACCAAACATTTAAAGAAAATAACACATATTCTACTGAAGCTGTTTCAAAAAATAGAAACAGAAAGAAAACATCCAAACTTGTTCTATGAGGCCAGCATTATCCTGATCCCAAAACCAGACAAAAACCTGATCAAAAAGGAGAATTAGAGACCAATATCTCTGATGAACATGGATGCCAAAATACACAACAATATCCTAGCCAATAGGAAGGAATTGTACATTAAAAGGATTATCCATCCCAACCAGGTGGGATTTATTGCTGGGAGGCAAGGTGTTTCAACACTTGCAAATCAATCAATGTGATAGAACACATTAATAAAAGAAAAGAAAAGAACTGTATGATCCTCTCAATTGATGCAGAAAAAGCATTTGACAAAATACAGCATCCTTTCCTGATTAAAACTTTTCATAGTGTAGGGATAGTGGGAACATACCTCAATATAATAAAAGCCATCTATGAAATGACCACAGCAATTATCATTCTCAATGGGGATAAGCTGAGAGCTTTTCCCTTAAGGTCAGGAAGATGACAGTGATGCCCACTCTCACCATTATTGTTCAACATAGTACTGGAAGTCCTAGCATCATTTTGTTATCAGACAACAAAAAGAAATAAAAGGCATTCATATGAGCAAAGAAGAAGTTAAACTCTCTCTTCATAAGTGACATGATATTTTATGTTGAAAACCGAAAAGACTCCATTCCTAAATTACTAGAACCCATATAGCAATTCAGCAACGTGGCAGGATACAAAATCAACGCACAGAAATCAGTTGCTTTTCTATAAAATAACAGTGTAACTGTAGAAAGAGAAATTAAGGAATCAATTCCATTTAAAATAGCACCAAAACCGTTCATTCTTTAGTAGGATGCTCTTTAGCCTCCATGTATTTGAGTTCTTTCCTACTTTCCTCTTGTGATTGAGTTCTAAGTCCAAAAATATGCAGGGAATGATCCCAATCTTTTGGTACCAGTTGAGACCTGATTTGTGACCCAGGATATGATCTATTCTGGAGAATGTTCCATGGGCACTAGAGAAGAATGTGTATTCTGTTGCTTTGGGATGGAATGTTCTGAATATATCTGTGAAGTCCATTTGGTCTAGTGTGTCATTTAAAGCCTTTATTTCCTTGTTGATCTTTTGCTTAGATGATCTGTCCATTTCAGTGAGGGTGTGTTAATGTCCCTTACTATTATTGTGTTATTGTCGATGTGTTTCTTTGATTTTTTTTATTAATTGGCTTATATAATTGGTTGCTTCCATGTTAGGGGCATAGATATTTACAATTGTTAGATCTTCTTGTTGGAGAGACCCTTTAAGTATGATATAGTGTCCTTCCTCATCTCTTATTATAGTCTTTGGTTTAAAATCTAATTTGCCTGGTATAAGGATTGCCACTCCGGCTTTCTTTTGATGTCCATTAGCATGATAAATGGTTTTCCACCCCCTCATTTTCAATCTGGAGGTGTCTTTGGGTCTAAAATGAGTCTCTTGCAGACAGCATCTCGATGGGTCTTGTTTTTTTGTCCAATCTGATACCCTGTGTCTTTTGATTGGGGCATTTAGCCCATTTACATTCAGGGTAACTATTGAAAGATATGAATTTAGTGCCACTGTATTGCCTGTAAGGTGACTGTTACTGTATATTGTCTGTGTTCCTTTCTGGTCTATGTTACTTTTAGGCTCTTTCTTTGCTTAGAGGATCCCTTTCAGTATTTCTTGTAGGGCTGGTTTGGTGTTGGATATAGTATTCTTGGCTGCATTATTTTTCTCATTCAGTGTTCTGAATACATCATGCCAGTCCTTTCTGGCCTGCCAGGTCTCTGTGGATAGGTCTGCTGCCAATTTAATGTTTGTACTGTTGTAGGTTATAGACCTCTTGTCCCAAGCTGCTTTCAGGATTTTCTCTTTGTCTCTGAGAATTGAGTTTTACTATTAGATGTCAGGGTGTTGACATTTTTTTTTTTTTTATTTTGAGGGGGTTTCTCTGTGTCTTCTGGATTTTGATGCCTGTTTCCTTCCCCAAATTAGGGAAGTTCTCTGCTATAATTTGCTCAAATATACCTTCTGCCCCTCTCTCTCTTTCTTCTTCTTCTGGGATCCCAATTATTCTAATGTTGTTTCACTTTGTGGTATCACTTATTTCTCAAATTCCCAGCTCCTGATCCAGTAGTTGTTTATCTCTTTTTCTCAGCTTCTTTATTCTCCATAATTTAGTCTTCTATATTATTAATTCTCTCTTCTGCCTCATTTATCCTAGCAGTTAGAGCCTCCATTTTTTATTGCACCTAATAAATAGCCTTTTTGATTTCGACTTGGTTAGATTTTATTTCTCCAGAAAGGGATTCTGTAGTATCTTCTATGCTTTATTCAAGCCCAGCTAGTATCTTTATAATCTTATTTCTGAACTCTAGTTCTGACATCTTACTTATGTCTGTATTAATTAGGTCCCTGGCAGTCAGTACTGCCTCTTGTTCTTTTATTTGAGTGAATTTTTCCATTTTGTCATTTTGTCCAGAGAAGAATAGATGAATGAGAGATCAAAATGCTAAAAGGGTAACAACAACCCCCAAAATATATACACTAAACAAATCAGAAGAGACCCAAAACCTTCCAGAAAGTGGTCACTTTTCTGTTCATAGAATTGCTACTATTCTTTTCTTCCATATCCTGTTGAGTTTGTAGGTATTCAGAACGGTTTGATAACTCTCTAGCTGAATTCCTGGTACCAGACAAAATTTAGGTCTCCTATTCCTCTGCCATCTTGCTCCTCCTCCTCTCTTCTCTTTTTCAACAGTTCTTTGGCTCTTCAGGGTCTTTTGTTGTTCCATACAAATTTTAGAATTGTTAGTTCCAGTTCTGTGAAAAATGCTGGTGGTGTTTTGGTAAGGATTTCATTGAATGTATAGATCGCTTTGGGGAGTACACACATTTTAACAGTATTTGTTCTTCCAGTCCATGAACATGGAATATTTCTCCATATATTTGTCTTCTTCAATTTCTTTTGTATGTTTTCTATAGTTTCCAAAGTACAGATCTTTCACCTCTTTGGCTAGGTTTATTGCTAGGTATCTTACGGTTTTGGTGCAATTGTAAATGAGATTAATTCCTTGATTTCTCTTTCTGTTGCTTCATTATTGGTATATAGAAATGCAACAGACTTCTGTGCATTGATGTTATATCCTCTGACTTTGTGGAATTCCTGTGTCAGTTCTAGCAATTTTTTGGTGGAGTCTTTTGTGTTTTCTACGTAGAATATCATGTCATCTGCAAAGAATGAATGTTTGATTTCTTCCTTGACAAATCTGGACACATATTCTTTCTTTCTTTTCCTTTCCTTTTTTTTTTTTTTTTTTTTTTGTCTGATTGCAGAGGCTAGGATTTCCAGTATTAGGTTGAACAACCGTTGTAAGAGTGAACACGCCTGACATGTTCCTGACCATAGTGGAAAAGCTCTCAGTTTTTCCCCATTGAGGATGATATTAGCTGGGGGTCTTTCAGACATGGCTTTTATGATGTTGATGTATGTTCCTTCTATCATTACTTTCTTGAGACTTTTTTTTTAATCAAGAAATCATGGTGTATTTTGTCAAATGCTTTTTCTACATCTATTGAGAGGATCAGATTGTTCTTTTCCTTCTTTTTATTACTGTGGTGTATCACATTTATTGATTTGCTGATGTTGAACCAACCTTGCAGCCCAGGAATAAATCCCACTTGGTCAGGGTGAATAATCCTTTTAATGTACTTTTGGATCCAATCAGCTAGTATCTTGTTGAGAATTTTGGTATCCATATTCATCACAGATATTGGTCTGTAATTCTCCTTTTAGTGGGGGTCTTTGTGTGGTTTTGGGATCAGTGTAATGCTGGCCTCATAGAATGAGTTTGGAAATTTTCTTCCATTTCTATTTTTTGGAACAGTTTGAGAAGCATAGATATTAATTATTTAAATGTCTGGTAGAATTCCCCTGGGAAGCCATCCAACCTTGGATTCTTGTTTGTTGGGAGATTTTTGATTACTGATTCAATTTTTTTGCTGGTTATGGTTCTGTTCAGGTTTTCTATTTCTTCTTATTTCAGTTTTGGTAATTTCTATGCTTCTAGGAATTTATCCATTTCTTCCAGATTGCCCAATTTTTTGGCATGTAATTGCTTATAATATTTTCTTATACTTGTTTGTATTTCTGTGGTTTTGGTTTTTATATTGCCTCTTTCATTCATAATTTTATCTTTTGGATCATTTTTCTTTTCTTTTGATAATTCCCAATAGGTTTTTATCAGTTATTTTTTAAAGATTGAGCCACCCAGGTGCCCCAGGGGTTTATCAGTTTTATTAATTCTTTCAAAGAACCACTTCCTAGATTCATTGATCTGTTCTACTGTATTTTTTTATTTCTATATCATTGATTTCTGCTCTAATATTTATTATTTCCTTTCTTCTCCTGCATTTAGGCTTTATTTGCTCTTCTTTTTCCAGCTGCTTTAGGTGTAAGGTTACATTGTGTATTTGAAATTTTTCTTGCTTCTTGAGGAAGGCCAGTATTGTTATATACTTTCCTTCTAGGACTGCCTTTCATGCTTCCCAAAGGTTTTGAACTGCCATGTTTTCATTTAATTTGCTTCTATGTATTTTTTAATTATTCTTTAATATAGTGGTTGACCTGTTCATTCTTTAGTGGAATGTTTTTTAACCACCATGTATTTGTGCTCCTTCCAAATTTTTTCTAGTGGTTGACTTCAAGTTTCATGTTTTTGTGATCTGAAAATATGCATGGTATGATCTCAAACTTTTTGTACTTTTTGAGTCCTGATTTGTGACCTATTCTGTGATCTATTCTGGAGAATGTTCCTTGTGCACTCAAAATGAATGTGTATTCTGTTGCTTTTGGATGAATTGCTCCAAATATTTCTGTTAAGTCCATCTGGTCCAGTGAGTCATTAAAGCTCTTGTTTCCTTGTATATCTTCTGCTTAGATTATCTGTCCATTGCTGTGAGTGGGGTATTAAAGTGCCCCAGTATTAATGTATTGTTATCAATGAGTTTCTTTAAGTTTCTTATTATTTGATTTACATATTTGGCTGCTCCCAATCTGGAGGCATAAATCTTTACAATTTTTAGATGTTCTTGTTGGATTGACTCCTTTATTATGATATAGCTTTTATTACAGTATTTGGTTCAAAATGTAGTGTGTCTGATATACGGATGGCTACTCCAGCTTTCTTTTGTTGTCCATTAGCATGATAAATTGTTCTCCACCCTTTCACTTGCAATCTGGAGATGACTTTGGGTCTAGAATGAGTCTCTTGTAAGCATCTTATGGAATGATCTTGTTGTTTTATTTTTTTAATCTATTCTGATACCTTATGTCTTTTGATTGGAGACTTAGTCCATTTATATTCAGAGTAATTGTTGGCAGATATGAATTTATTGTCATTGTATTACCTGTAAAGTCTCTGTTCTTATAGATTGTCTCTGTTTCTTTCTAGTCTTTGTTACTTTTGGTCTCTCTTTCTCACTCAAAGGGTCCCATTTAATATTTCTTGCAGTGTTGGTTTAGTTTTCATTAACTCCTTTAGTTGTTTTGTTTTGTTTTTGTCTTGAAAACTCTTTATCCCTCCTATTCTGAATGACAACCTTGCTGGATAAATTATTATTGGCTGCATATTTTTTTTTCCCGTTTAGCACATTAAATATATCTTTCCAGTCTTTTTTGGCATGCAAGGTCTCTGTGGACAGGTCTGCTTCTATCCTTATGTGTCTACCCTTGTAAGTTAAGTTTTTTCGCTAGTTGCTTTCAGCATTCTATCTTTATCTTTGTATTTTGGTTTCACTGTGATATGTCTTGGTGTTAGTCTGTTTTTGTTGATATTGAAGAGAGTTCTCTATGCTTCTTGGAGTTGAAACCTATTTCCACCCTCAGATTAAAGAAGTTCTCAGCTCTAATTTATTCAAATATGTCTTCTGCTCCCTTTCCTGCTCTTCTTCTGATACTCCAATAAAACGGATATTATTTCATTTTATGGAATCACTGAGTTCCCTAAGTCTACCTTGGTGATCTAATAGGTTTCCTTCCCTCTTCAGCTTCAGTGTTTTCCATACTTTTATTTTTATATCAAGTGTTCTCTCCTCTGCTTCTTCAGTCCTCATTGTGGTTATATCCATTCTGTTTTGTATCTCAGTTACAGCTTTTTTTGTTTTTCAGCCTGACTAGTTTTTAGGTCTTTTACCTCTGCAGCAAGGGTTTTTCTGTGTCTTCTAAGCTTTTTTAAGTCCAGCTTGTAGTCTTATGACTGTTAATCTAAATTCTTGTTCAGATATATTACTTATATCTGCTTTGAGCAAGTCTGGCTGTGATATATTCCTGACCTTTCTTTTGGGGAGAAGTACTCCTTCTTGTCATTTTGGCTGAGTTTCTGTCTTTTGCATGTTCTGAGAGCTTGTTGTATTTCCTGCACCTCAGTGTAATTTTGTATTACAAAGAGGTCATACAGTTTCCAGGACCTAGTACTTCAGGACATAATTCTTGTGTATGGTGTGTGCACTATGTTGTTGTGTTTTGGCTGCTCTTTTCCACTGGTCAATCATCTGCAGAGTTTCTCCTTGCATTCAGTGGGGAGTGTTTGGATCTTTATCTAGGTGTGCTTTGATTTATTTGTTGAAAAATGCCCTGAAGGAAAAAAAAGAAAGAAAGAAAGAAATGATGAAAAAAGTCTGTTTGAAAAAAAAGATAAAAGGATAAGGAAGTATGGTATTGTCACAAAAACAGACACATAGCTCAATGGAACAGAATAGAGAGCCCAGAAATGGACCTTCAACTCTATGGTCAACTAATCTTTGACAAAGCAGGAAAAAACATCCAATGGACAAAAGACAGCCTCTTCAATAAATTGTGCTGGGGAAATTAGACAACCACATGCAGAAGAATGAAACTAGATCATTCTCCTACACCATACACAAAGATAAACTCAAAAGGAATGAAAGACTTCAATGTGAGACAGGAATCCATCAAAATCCTAGAGAAGAACATAGGCAGTAACCTCTTTGACATCAGCCACAGCAACTTCTTTCATGACACGTCTCTAAAGGTGAGGGGAAAAAACGCAAAAAATGAACTTTTGGGACTTCTTCAAGATAAAAAGCTTTTTCACAGCAAAGGAAACAGTCAACAAAGCTAAGAAGCACCCCACGGAATGTGATGTCATATTTGAAAATGACAGTAAAGATAGAAGGCTGGGATCCAATATCTATTAAGAACTTCTCAAACTCCACACCCAAAAAACAAATAATCCAGTCAAAAAAATGGGCAGAAGACATGAACAGACACTTCTCCAAATAAGACATACAAATGGCTAACAGACATATGAAAAAATGTTCAACATCACTAGCCATCAGGAAAATACAAATCAAAACCACAATGAGATACCACCTTACACCAGATAGAATGGCAAAAATTAACAAGACAGGAAACAACAAGTGTTGGTGGGGTTGTGGAGAAAGGGGAACCCTCTTATACTGTTGGTAGAAATGCAAGCTGGTACAGCCACTCTGGAAAACAGTATGGAGGTTCCTCAATAAGTTAAAAATAGAGCTACCCTACAACCTAGCAATTGCACTACTAAGTATTTACCCCAAAGATACAGATGTAGTAAAAAGAAGGGGCACTGCACCCCCAATGTTCATAGCAGCAATGTCCACTGTAGCCACACTGTGGAAGGAGCCAAGTTGCCCTTCAATAGATGAATGGATAAAGAAGATGTGGTTCATATATACAATGGAATATTACACAGCCCAGTGTTCATAGCAGTAAAGTCCACAATAACCTAACTGTGTAAGGAGCCAAAATGCCCTTCAACAAATGAATGGATAAAGAAGTTGTGGCTCATATATACAATGGAATATTACTCAGCCATCAGAAAGGATGAATACTGACCATTTGCATCGACATGGATGGAACTGGAAGGGATTATGCTAAGTGAAATAAGTCAAGCAGAAAAAGACAATTATCATATGGTTTTGCTCATATGTGGAACATAGGAATAGAGCAGAGGACCACAGGGGAAGGGAGGGAAAACTGAAGGGGAAGAAATCAGAGAGGGAGACAAACCATGAGAGACTCTGGACTCCATGACACAAACTGAGGGTTACAGAAGGGAGGGGGGTGGGGGATGGGGTGACCAGGTGGAGGGTATTAAGGAGGGCACGTGTTGTCATGAGGGTGTTATATGCAACTAGTGAATTGTTGAACACTACAACAAAAACTTATGATGTATGTATGCTGGCTAACTGAACATTAAAAAAGGATAAAGAAAAAAAAAAGAAACAGACAATCAAAAAAAGTATAAGCCTGATTCCAAAGAAAAACAAAGGAAGAAAAAATAAAGAAAAAGTAAAAGAAAAAAGAATCCTGGTCCAAAAAAAGAAAAAGGAAATGATAAAACAAACTAACAGACAAACAAAAAAGTATACACCCAATTCCAATGAAAAAAGAAAGAAAGAAAAAATAGTATAAGGGAAAAAAGTACATCCTGGTCATATTTCTTCAGAACTGAAGGGGATGCTTTGAAGCACTCCATTATCAGTAGATCTGGTGCATATGGCATGCTCCCTGCATTGCTCTTTTGGGTAAGAGGCCTGTTGTGCTGTCTCAGAGTCAGTCCTGCCCAGGTAAAAAAGCACTTGCCAAGCACAGGGCGGGAGGGAGGTTGATGTAAGCAGCTCCCACCTCCCTTAAGAGTTGCTGTGTTGCTCTCTTAAGTGAGCCAGTGTTGGTAGTGAGGGTAAAATGGTGCCACACCACTCTCTCAGCCCAGGACAGGAGATCTCACACCCCCAGTGCTTCAGGAAGCCCTCACAGAAAAGCAGGGAACATCAGCATGCCCAGCACCAGTTTTCCTGCATTTTATCTTTGGCTAGGCTGGGATTCAAAATTCCAAATCTCAAAGGAGCTGGCACCACTTGAATCTGTTCCCTCCTCAGGATGATTAGAGCCTTGCTGCACTCTGACTAGTGCTCTTTGTCCCAAAAAAACAGTCTCACACCTGTAGGGCGTGTGGAATCTATGGTGTGGCACCACAAAAAACAACACTAAGGTTATCCACCCTCTGCACACGTCTTGGTCTCCTGACAATGAAAGAGCGTTTGCTGGTGTCTGCAGGGTCTTTTGTCCTTGAAGAGGCAATATACCTTCTTCCAAATGTACTGCAGGAAAGGGAAGGACCTCTTCCAGTGCGACCCAGGAGATCCCTACACCATTTGTGCACACTCCTGGGCCATAGCTCTCCTTCTTCCCAGGAGCGGGCCCTACAGCTCTGCTCTGGTGAAAGTCATACACTTCTAAAACCTCAGAGTTTGAGCTACACTCACTGTTTGCAAAAAACCTGTGACACTCAGTTACCCTGTCTCTCCAGTCTGTGGTCCAAGAGGGCTTCTTGTGTGAACCTATTGCTACAGTCTCTCAACCCCTCTCTTTTTCTTTCTCTCCCCATGAAAAGGGTTTCCTCCCCTCCGTGGCATGGCAGTTTTTCTCTCCCCCAATTCACTTCCATGCACCTTGCACCTGCCACACCGTCTCTAACTATTCTTCAAATCCTCAGCTCAATTTCCTGGGTGTTCCAAGAGATCTGATCTTAATACAGCTGTGTTTGAGGATTGAGGAAAGCCCAGGTTTCCCCCATTTCTCTGCCATCTCAAATCCCTAGCTATCATCTTATTTGTTTCTGTTTTGTAATTCCTTTATTCTTTTCTGCCTTCCTTGATGTCTTTTTTTTGTGATTTGTTTATTTTTTTGTAGTAGTATGCTTTGATTCCTTTCTCTTTGTGTTTCTACTATAGGTTTTTGCTTTGTGGTTACTATGAGGCTTACATAAAACATATTGTAGTTATAAGAGTATAATCAAGCTAAAAACAACTTTAATAACATACAAAAACTCTACACTGTAATTCTTCCCCCAAATTTTGTTATTTATGTCACAATTTACATCTTTTTTTATTATGTATTCATTAACAAGTTATCATGCTAGAGTTATTTTAATATTTTAAAATTTTATACTTGAGTTGAAGTGCTTTATGTATCTGTATTAGATAAATTTGAATTAGATTATATACTTACTTTTGCTAGTGAGTTTTATCCTTTCATATGTTTCATATTGCTCATTAGTGTCTTTTCATTTCAACATAAACAACTGATTTTACCACTTATTGAAAGCAAGGTCTAGTGGTGATGAACTCCCTTAGTTTTTCTTTGTCTGGAAAAATCTTTATTTCTTCTTCAATTCTGAAATGCAGCTTTGACACCTATAGTATCTTTGCTCTGAAAGAATTCCAGAACTTTAAATATATCTTCCACTCTCCCTAGACTGCAAGGTTTCTGCTGAGGATTCCCTCTACATCTTGATGAGTTGTACTACGTGACAAGTCACTTATCTCTTGCTATTTTACAAATTATTATTTGTTTGGAGTCTTAATAATTATTTGTTTATCAGTGAAAACCTCTTAATATTCAGTCTATTTGGGTCTCTTTGGGAATCATGGATCTGTTTTCCATGATTATTTACTTAAATACTTTTCTTAAAATTTAAATTCAATTAGTGAACGTATACTACATCATTAGTTTTTGATATAATATTCAATAATTCGTTAGTTGCATTTAACACCCAGTTTTCCCTCCCTTCCCCACTATTCCTTATGTTCCGCATATGAGTGAAACCATATGATAATTGTCTTTCTCTGCTTGACTTATTTTACTTAGCATAATCCCTTCCAGTTCCATCCATGTCGATGTAAATGGTAGATATTCATCCCTTCTGATGGTTGAGTAATATTCCATTGTATATATGAGCCACACCTACTTTACCCATTCATCAGTTGAAAGACATCTTGGTTCCTGAGGAGGAGCAAGATGGCAGAGGAGCAGGAGTCCTAAATTTCATCTGGTCCCAGGAATTCAGCTAGTTATCAAACCATTCTTAACACCTACAAACTCAACAGGAGAGTGAAGAAAAGAATAGCAGAAACTCTATGAACAGAAAAGCGACCACTTTCTGGAAGGTAGGATGTGCAGAGAAGTGAATCCAAAGAGATATTTGGGAAGATACTCCGCAGGGGGAGGGAGTTGGCTACCAGCAAGTGACAGAGCTGTGGAGCACAAAATTGGAAGTTTTAGAAGACTGCTCTGCTGAGGGATGTCACTCCAGTGGCTAAGTGGGGGGGGGGGGGAACCCTCACTGGGACAGTGTGGTCTCAGGACCCTCAGGGTCACAGAAAGATCAGGGGTGCCTGATTGGGGCAAAGCTCCCAGGTATCTGAGCAGGGAAGCCAGCTGCAAAGATGGAGCCAAGGAGTGGGCTCTCAGCTTGGGGTTGCCATGTGATCGGCAGCACAGTTGGGCCCCTGCTCTTTGAGCAGGGACCCAACAAGCAGCAGGTCTGAGGAGACTCCCCTTACACTCCTGGGAGGAGCCATGCGGGAGTGTACTGCAGGAATCTGCTGGGTTTGAAGACTCCAAATGGGGTCGTGTGCCAGAGATAGAAATGTTCAGTCACAGGCCGGGTGAGCACAGAGTGCAGCTGGAGACAAGGGAGACAAAAGTGATTGACTGCTTTTCTCTGAGGGCTCACTGCGGAGTGGGGCCCTGAGTTCTTGGCTCCTCTGGGACGAGAGACTGGGAGGCCGCCATTTTCTTTCCCATCCTCAAAAGCTGTACGGAAAGCTTTCAGGGAACAAAAGGTTCGGAGAGCAAACCTGAGCAGATCACCTAGCCCAACCCCTGGCAAGGGTCATGCAATTGCTCCTGAGGCAAAGACATTTGAGAATCACTGCAACAGGCCCCTCCCCAAGAAGTTCAGCAAGAACAGCAAGCCAAGAACAAGTTTACTGATCAATGAGAACAGCAGAACTCCAGCATTAGGGGAATACAGCACATAGAATTCATGTATTTTTTACCCACGATTCTTTATTCTTTCAAAGTTAATTTTTGAAATTTTCTTTATTTTTTTCCTTTTCTATTTATTTTTTGAATTTTTCTTTTTTTTTTTTCAACCAACATCTTATCTTATCAATCCCTTTTTTATCAACATGGATGGGACTGGAGGAGATTATGCTAAGTGAAATAAGTCAAGCAGAGAAAGTCAACTATTATACGGTTTCACTTATTTCTGGAACATAAGGAATAGCATGGAGGACATTAGGAGAAGGAAGGGAAAAATGGGGGAATTGGAGGGAGAGATGAACCATGAGAGACTATGGACTCTGAGAAACAAACAGGGTTTTAGAGGGGAGGGGGGAGGGAGGATTGGTTAGCTTGGTGATGGGTATTAAGGAGGGCATGTACTGCATGGAGCACTGGGTGTTATATGAAAACAATGGATCATGGATTACCACATCAAAAACTAATGATGTATTGTATGGTGACTAACATAACATAATAAAATTAAATAAATAAATAAATAAATAAATAAATAAATAAATAAATAAATAAAAATCTTTTTTTATTTTTCATTTTTAAAGTCATATTGTATCCCTTCATTGTAATTAACCTTATTTTTTGTATCTATATAAGTTGTTCTCTCTTTAAAATTTTGGGATACAGTTTCTTCTAACAGACCAAAATATACCATAAATCTCTAGTGTATGGTTTTGTTCTAGTCTCCTGCCTGATCACATTCTCTCCTTTTTTTTTTTTTTAATTTTTCTTCTTTCTTTTTTCAACCAATTTCTTATCAATTCCTTTTATAAAATCTTTTCTAATATTCACCTTTACAGTCATATTACATCCCTTCATCATATTTACCCTTACTTATGTACATATATAAGTTTTTCTTTCTTTAAAATTTTGGGAGGCAGTTTCTTCTAACAGACCCAAATACGACCAAAGTCTAGTGTGTGGCACTGATTTATTCACCAACCTGATCATATTTGATCATATTCTTTTTTTTTTCTTCCTTTCCCGTTTCTTTTGCCCCAGTTTTGGGTCCCTTCTGATTTGTTTAGTGTATATTTTTCTGGGGTCGTTGTTACCCTGTTAGCATTATGTTCTCTCATTCATCTATTCTTCTCTGGACAAAATGACAAGACAGAAAAACTCACCTCACAAGAGGCAGTACTGACAGCCAGGGACCTAATCAATATGGACATTAGTAAGATGTCGGACCTAGAGTTTAGAATGACGATTATAAAGATACTAGCTGGGCTTGAAAAAAGTATGGAAAATACCAGAGAATCCCTTTCTGGAGAAATAAAAGAACTAAAATCTAACCAAGTTGAAAT